>NW_025766148.1:1480000-1547713 GCF_003918875.1 Haliotis rubra | reverse complement strand
TACAACGATAGATGGGGCAGTGATTGTGGCGTGCTTAAATCATTAGTCTAATACGGCCCTACAACGATACATGAGGCAGTGATTGTGGGTGTGCTTAAACAACTAGTGTAATATGGCCCTACAACGAAAGATGAGGCAGGTGATTGTGGCATGCTTAATTCATTAGTCTATAATATGGCCCTACAACGATAGATGAGGCAGTGATTGTGGTGTGCTTAAACCACTTGTCTAATACGACCCTACAACGATAGATGAGGTAGTGATTGTGGTGTGCTTAAACCATTAGTCTAATACGGCCCTACAACGATAGATGAGGCTTTGATTGTGGTGTGCTTAAACCATTAGTCTAATATGGGCCTACAACGATAGATGAGGCAGTGATTGTGGGGTGCTTAAATCATTAGTCTAATATGGCCCTACAACGAAAGATGAGGCAGTGATTGTGGCGTGCTTAAACCACTAGTCTAATATGGGCCTACAACGATAGATGAGGCAGTGATTGTGGGGTGCTTAAACCACTAGTCTAATATGGCCCTACAACGATAGATGAGGCAGTGATTGTGGCGTGCTTAAACTACTTGTCTAATATGGGTGTATAACGGTAGATGAGGCAGTGATTGTGGCGTGCTTAAACCACTAGTCTAATATGGCCCTACAACGATAGATGAGGCAGTGATTGTGGTGTGCTTAAACCATTAGTCTAATATGGCCCTACAACGATAGATGAGGCAGTGATTGTGGTGTGCTTAAACCATTAGTCTAATACGGCCCTACAACGATAGACGAGGCAGTGATTGTGGGGTGCTTAAACCATTAGTCTAATATGGTCCTACAACAATAGATGAGGCAGTCACGATCGGGTGCTTAAACCATTAGTCTAATAAGGCCCTACAACGAAAGATGAGGCTTTGATTGTGGTGTGCTTAAACCATTAGTCTAATATGGGCCTACAACGATAGATGAGGCAGTGATTGTGGGGTGCTTAAATCATTAGTCAAATATGGCCCTACAACGAAAGATGAGGCAGTGATTGTGGCGTGCTTAAACCACTAGTCTAATATGAGTGTATAACGATAGATGAGGCAGTGATTGTGGGGTGAGTAAAGCACTAGTCTATTATGGCCCTACAACGAAAGATGAGGCAGTGATTGTGGCGTGCTTAAATCATTAGTCTAATATGGCCCTACAACGACAGATGAGGCAGTGATTGTGGCGTGCTTAAACCACTAGTCTAATTTGGTCCTACAACGATAGACGAGGCAGTGATTGTGGGGTGCTTAAACCACTAGTCTAATATGGGTGTACAACGAAAGATGAGGCAGTGATTGTGGTGTGCTTAAATCATTATTCTAATATGGTGCTACAACGATAGATGAGGCAGTGATTGTGGCGTGCTTAAACCATTAGTCTAATATGGCCCTACAACGAAAGATGAGGCAGTGATTGTGGCGTGCTTAAATCATTAGTGCAATATGGTCCTACAACGATAGATGAGGCAGCGATTGTGGTGTGCTTAAACCATTAGTCAAATATGGTCCTACAACGATAGATGAGGCAGTGATTGTGGCGTGCTTAAATCATTAGTCTGTAATGGCCCTACAACGATAGATGAGGCAGTGATTGTGGGGTGCTTAAACAACTAGTGTAATATGGCCCTACAACGAAAGATGAGGCAGTGATTGTGGCAATGCTTAATTCATTAGTCTATAATGGCCCTACAACGATAGATGAGGCAGTGATTGTGGTGTGCTTAAACCATTAGTGTAATATGGTGCTACAACGATAGATGGGGCAGTGATTGTGGCGTGCTTAAATCATTAGTCTAATACGGCCCTACAACGATAGATGAGGCAGTGATTGTGGCGTGCTTAAACCACTAGTCTAATATGGGTGTATAACGATAGATGAGGCAGTGATTGTGGCGTGCTTAAACCACTAGTCAAATATGTCCCAACAACAATAGATGAGGCAGTGATTGTTGCGTGCTTAAACTACTAGTCTAATATGGGTGTATAACGATAGACGAGGCAGTGATTGTGGCGTGCTTAAACAACTAGTCTAATATGGGTGTATAACGATAGATGAGGCAGTGATTGTGGCGTGCTTAAACAACTAGTCTAATATGGGTGTATAACGATAGATGAGGCAGTGATTGTGGCGTGCTTAAACCACTTAGTCTAATATGGGTGTACAACGATAGATGAGGCAGTGATTGTGGCGTGCTTAAACTACTAGTCTAATATGGGTGTATAACGATAGATGAGGCAGTGATTGTGGCGCGCTTAAACAACTAGTCAAATATGTCCCTACAACAATAGATGAGGCAGTGATTGTGGCGTGCTTAAACCATTAGTCTAATATGTCCCTACAACGATAGATGGGGCAGTGATTGTGGCGTGCTTAAACCACTAGTCTAATATGGCCCTACAACGATAGATGAGGCAGTGATTGTGGCGTGCTTAAACCATTAGTCAAATATGGTCCTACAACGATAGATGAGGCAGTGATTGTGGCGTGCTTAAACCATTAGTCTAATATGGCCTTACAACGATAGATGAGGCAGTGATTGTGGGGTGCTTAAACCATTAGTCTAATATGGCCCTACAACGATAGATGAGGCAGTGATAGTGGCGTGCTTAAACCATTAGTCTAATATGGCCTTACAACGATAGATGAGGCAGTGATTGTGGGGTGCTTAAACCACTAGTCTAATATGGGCCTACAACGATAGATGAGGCAGTGATTGTGGCGTGCTTAAACCACTAGTCTATTATGGCCCTACAACGAAAGATGAGGCAGTGATTGTGGGGTGCTTAAACCATTAGTCTAATATGGCCCTACAACGAAAGATGAGGCAGTGATTGTGGCGTGCTTAAACCACTAGTCTCATATGGGTGTATAACGATAGACGAGGCAGTGATTGTGGCGTGCTTAAACCACTAGTCAAATATGTCCCAACAACAATAGATGAGGCAGTGATTGTTGCGTGCTTAAACTACTAGTCTAATATGGGTGTATAACGATAGATGAGGCAGTGATTGTGGCGTGCTTAAACAACTAGTCTAATATGGGTGTACAACGATAGATGAGGCAGTGATTGTGGCGTGCTTAAACAACTAGTCTAATATGGGTGTACAACGATAGATGAGGCAGTGATTGTGGCGTGCTTAAACCACTAGTCTAATATGGGTGTACAACGATAGATGAGGCAGTGATTGTGGCGTGCTTAAACCACTAGTCTAATATGGGTGTATAACGATAGATGAGGCAGTGATTGTGGCGTGCTTAAACAACTAGTCAAATATGTCCCTACAACAATAGATGAGGCAGTGATTGTGGCGTGCTTAAACCATTAGTCTAATATGTCCCTACAACGATAGATGAGGCAGTGATTGTGGCGTGCTTAAACCACTAGTCTAATATGGCCCTACAACGATAGATGAGGCAGTGATTGTGGCGTGCTTAAACCATTAGTCAAATATGGTGCTACAACGATAGATGAGGCAGTGATTGTGGCGTGCTTGAACCATTAGTCTAATATGGCCTTACAACGATAGATGAGGCAGTGATTGTGGCGTGCTTAAACCATTAGTCTAATATGGCCCTACAACGATAGATGAGGCAGTGATAGTGGCGTGCTTAAACCATTAGTCTAATATGGCCCTACAACGATAGATGAGGCAGTGATTGTGGCGTGCTTAAACCACTAGTCTAATATGGCCCTACAACGATAGATGAGGCAGTGATTGTGGCGTGCTTAAACCACTAGTCTATTATGTCCCTACAACGAAAGATGAGGCAGTGATTGTGGGGTGCTTAAACCATTAGTCTAATATGGCCCTACAACGAAAGATGAGGCAGTGATTGTGGCGTGCTTAAATTATTAGTCTAATATGGTCCTACAACGATAGATATGATTGAGATGAGGCAGTGATTGCGGGCGTGCTTTAACCACTAGTCTAATATGGGTGTATAACGATAGACGAGGCAGTGATTGTGGGGTGCTTAAACAACTAGTCTAATATGGCCCTACAACGAAAGATGAGGGCAGTGATTGTGGTGTGCTTAAACCATTAGTCTAATATGGCCCTACAACGATAGATGAGGCAGTGATTGTGGCGTGCTTAAACCATTAGTCTAATATGGTCCCTACAACGATAGATGAGGCAGTGATTGTGGCGTGCTTAAAACATTAGTCTAATATGGCCCTACAACGATAGATGAGGCAGTGATTGTGGGGTGCTTAAACCACTAGTCTAATATGGTCCTACAACGAGATAGATGAGGCAGTGATTGTGGCGTGCTTAATTCATTAGTCTAATAATGGCCCTACAACGATAGATGAGGCAGTGATTGTGGTGTGCTTAAACCATTAGTCAAATATGGTCCTACAACGATAGATGAGGCAGTGATTGTGGCGTGCTTAAATCATTAGTCTAATATGGCCCTACAACGATAGATGAGGCAGTGATTGTGGGGTGCTTCAACCACTAGTCTAATATGGCCCTACAACGAAAGATGAGGCAGTGATTGTGGCGTGCTTAAACTACTTGTCTAATATGGGCCCTATAACGGTAGATGAGGCAGTGATTGTGGAGTGCTTAAACCACTTGTCTAATACGACCCTACAACGATAGATGAGGTAGTGATTGTGGTGTGCTTAAACCATTAGTCTAATACGGCCCTACAACGATAGATGAGGCTTTGATTGTGGTGTGCTTAAACCATTAGTCTAATATGGGCCTACAACGATAGATGAGGCAGTGATTGTGGGGTGCTTAAATCATTAGTCAAATATGGCCCTACAACGAAAGATGAGGCAGTGATTGTGGCGTGCTTAAACCACTAGTCTAATATGGGCCTACAACGATACATGAGGCAGTGATTGTGGGGTGCTTAAACCACTAGTCTAATATGGCCCTACAACGAAAGATGAGGCAGTGATTGTGGCGTGCTTAAACTACTTGTCTAATATGGGTGTATAACGGTAGATGAGGCAGTGATTGTGGAGTGCTTAAACCACTAGTCTAATATGGCCCTACAACGATAGATGAGGCAGTGATTGTGGTGTGCTTAAACCATTAGTCTAATACGACCCTACAACGATAGGTGAGGCAGTGATTGTGGTGTGCTTAAACCATTAGTCTAATACGGCCCTACAACGATAGACGAGGCAGTGATTGTGGGGTGCTTAAACCATTAGTCTAATATGGTCCTACAACAATAGATGAGGCAGTCACGATCGGGTGCTTAAACCATTAGTCTAATAAGGCCCTACAACGAAAGATGAGGCTTTGATTGTGGTGTGCTTAAACCATTAGTCTAATATGGGCCTACAACGATAGATGAGGCAGTGATTGTGGGGTGCTTAAATCATTAGTCAAATATGGCCCTACAACGAAAGATGAGGCAGTGATTGTGGCGTGCTTAAACCACTAGTCTAATATGAGTGTATAACGATAGATGAGGCAGTGATTGTGGGGTGAGTAAAGCACTAGTCTATTATGGCCCTACAACGAAAGATGAGGCAGTGATTGTGGCGTGCTTAAATCATTAGTCTAATATGGCCCTACAACGACAGATGAGGCAGTGATTGTGGCGTGCTTAAACCACTAGTCTAATTTGGTCCTACAACGATAGACGAGGCAGTGATTGTGGGGTGCTTAAACCACTAGTCTAATATGGGTGTACAACGAAAGATGAGGCAGTGATTGTGGTGTGCTTAAATCATTATTCTAATATGGTGCTACAACGATAGATGAGGCAGTGATTGTGGCGTGCTTAAACCATTAGTCTAATATGGCCCTACAACGAAAGATGAGGCAGTGATTGTGGCGTGCTTAAATCATTAGTGCAATATGGTCCTACAACGATAGATGAGGCAGCGATTGTGGTGTGCTTAAACCATTAGTCAAATATGGTCCTACAACGATAGATGAGGCAGTGATTGTGGCGTGCTTAAATCATTAGTCTGTAATGGCCCTACAACGATAGATGAGGCAGTGATTGTGGGGTGCTTAAACAACTAGTGTAATATGGCCCTACAACGAAAGATGAGGCAGTGATTGTGGCATGCTTAATTCATTAGTCTATAATGGCCCTACAACGATAGATGAGGCAGTGATTGTGGTGTGCTTAAACCATTAGTGTAATATGGTGCTACAACGATAGATGGGGCAGTGATTGTGGCGTGCTTAAATCATTAGTCTAATACGGCCCTACAACGATAGATGAGGCAGTGATTGTGGCGTGCTTAAACCACTAGTCTAATATGGGTGTATACAACGATAGATGAGGCAGTGATTGTGGCGTGCTTAAACCACTAGTCAAATATGGGTGTACAACAATAGATGAGGCAGTGATTGTTGCGTGCTTAAACTACAACTAGTCTAATATGGGTGTATAACGATAGACGAGGGCAGTGATTGTGTCGTGCTTAAACAACTAGTCTAATATGGGTGTATAACGATAGATGAGGCAGTGATTGTGGCGTGCTTTAAACAACTAGTCTAATATGGGTGTATAACGATAGATGAGGCAGTGATTGTGGCGTGCTTAAACCACTAGTCTAATATGGGTGTACAACGATAGATGAGGCAGTGATTGTGGCGTGCTTAAACTACTAGTCTAATATGGGTGTATAACGATAGATGAGGCACAACGATAGATGATTGTGGCGTGCTTAAACAACTAGTCAAATATGTCCCTACAACAATAGATGAGGCAGTGATTGTGGCGTGCTTAAACCATTAGTCTAATATGTCCCTACAACGATAGATGAGGCAGTGATTATGGCGTGCTTAAACCACTAGTCTAATATGGCCCTACAACGATAGATGAGGCAGTGATTGTGGCGTGCTTAAACCATTAGTCAAATATGGTGCTACAACGATAGATGAGGCAGTGATTGTGGCGTGCTTGAACCATTAGTCTAATATGGCCTTACAACGATAGATGAGGCAGTGATTGTGGGGTGCTTAAACCATTAGTCTAATATGGCCCTACAACGATAGATGAGGCAGTGATTGTGGCGTGCTTAAACCATTAGTCTAATATGGCCTTACAAACGATAGATGAGGCAGTGATTGTGGCGTGCTTAAACCACTAGTCTAATATGGGCCTACAACGATAGATGAGGCAGTGATTGTGGCGTGCTTAAACCACTAGTCTACAACGAAGAAGATGGGAGGCAGTGATTGTGGCGTGCTTAAACCATTAGTCAATATGGCCCTACAACGATAGATGAGGCAGTGATTGTGGCGTGCTTAAACCATTAGTCTAATATGGCCCTACAACGATAGATGAGGCAGTGATTGTGGCGTGCTTAAATCATTAGTCTATTATGGGCCTACAACGATAGATGAGGCAGTGATTGTGGCGTGCTTTAACCCTTTAGTCTAATATGGGTGTATAACGATAGACGAGGCAGTGATTGTGGGGTGCTTAAACAACTAGTCTAATATGGCCCTACAACGAAAGATGAGGCAGTGATTGTGGTGTGCTTAAACCATTAGTCTAATATGGCCCTACAACGATAGATGAGGCAGTGATTGTGGCGTGCTTTAACCATTAGTCTAATATGGCCCTACAACGATAGATGAGGCAGTGATTGTGGCGTGCTTTAACCATTAGTCTAATATGGCCCTACAACGATAGATGAGGCAGTGACGAGCGGGTTCTTAAACCACTAATCTATTATGGTCGTACAAAGATAGACGAGGCAGTGACGAGCGGGTGCGTAAGCCACTAGTCTAATAATGGCCCTACAACGATAGATGAGGCTGTGAAGAGCTTGTGCTTATACCATTAGTCTAATAATGGTTCTACGATAATAGAAGAGGCAGTGACTGCGGGGTGCTTAAAGAGCGAGTCTATTATGGCCCTAGAACGAAAAATAAGGCAATGACGAGCGAGAACGGTATAATACCCCCTAATGGTGTTGTTAGTACACATTGTTATCGTATAAAACGATGAATTTAATTCCGACCCGTTTCCGACAAACGAAAATTGTGTCCAAATATTCCAGTGACATGCCATATCCCAGTTTGTTATTGCCCTGCTCCATTGTCTGACGTCTTACAAAAGTAAATGTTATGCGTCATCATTTGAAATATTCAATGAATAAACTCATTTGTTTGTCACCTCGTTAAGTTCACGTCAATTTCATTCAGGTGGACCACCTTGTTATTATTTTAATTTTCTTAGCCTTCAAAGTGGAACAACCGGTATTTATATTGCGAGACAATCATCTGGAAACAGGTTTCCGCTTTAATTTCCACAACCAGAGAAAGGCTGAAAGCAGCAAACGGGAAACACGAGATAAGTAATTGGAACCCATGACTAATTGGAACCAAGTTACAAAGTCGATTAGCCTGCGCTCTTTGCGAAAAGTTCCCGAAAAGAAAATAATATCGTTTGAAAAACTCAAACCAACAGATGATAGTGATGATACAAGATAGTATAGAAAAGAGCTTTTCATCTTTTAAACTTCAGTCAGAGAATTTGAAGTCTGGTGTTTTGGTTCGTTTAAAGATTCCATTCATTTCCACAAGGAAAACATATGGCATGTTTATCGTATTTACATTCGTCATTCAGCACTAAAGATTAAACGAGGGATTGATAAGGGTAAACAACGACCGCTCTTATATCTGCTGTAGTAAATCCATAGTCGTTGATGGGCTGCTGTAGCCAAAGACACCCACGTTAACAATATCATCTCTGTTGAAAGGGCGTGTTGATGACCACCCGGTGTTATAATTGTCATTTATCCACAGATTAGCGCAGATTAAATATCACCATAAACGTGCGTGTTGTCAAGATTGCAACTACCTCTGATATTTACAGGCTTGCGTAAGAAGTGCTCCGTGGCATACATGTCATCATTTTGTGAACTGTCTGTAACACTGAACAGCTTTCCACGCCAGCATAAACGGCGGCAATATTTTACACTGAAATTCACATTATGGATGTTCCACAGTAGAAGAATCATGCCATTCGTTTTTCCACAGTGTCATTGCTAATGAACGGAAATATATGTGGTCAGAGTCCAAACCATTGACATCAAGTCGTGCGTGGGCTGGCCGAGGTCGGAATTGGTTCGAAAACAATAGGTTCCAAATTCTAACAGAATCTAGGGTGAGAGAAAAAATGTTGGTGTTTTGTTTTGTGACAAATACATTGTTAGCAAAATCAGGGTTAGTGACAAAGTATATAGTGGTTAACAAAATCACAGTGACAAAGTTAGTCAGTGAGTCAGTAAGTAGTTTGAAGCCGCTTTTAGCAATATTCCAGCAATATGACGGCGGGGGACACTAAAATGGGCTTCACTCATTGTACCCAATTGAATCGAACCCGGGTCTTCGACGAGTCAACGCTTTAAACCACTAGGCTACCCCATCGTGCTAGTGACAAAGTAAATAGTGGTTTGGAAAATCAGGTTAATGACAATATATTGATTTTAGGGGACACAGTTTAAGTCACAAGGTAATAAATAGTAGAAAACAGTGTCAGCAAGAGACAGCTGTGGATGTAGAAAGAACTGGCTCAGTTACAAAGTACAGAAGTTACCGACTAAGGATGGTTTGTAGAAACAATGCTGGTAACAAAGGAACACCTGGTATCATCGATCATGTCAGCGGACATACTTGTTCACGACTAATTGTTCCTTTACCCCAATGGAATCGGTTTGGACAGATCTTTCCTTCTCGTTAAGCTCTGTCGTTGATGTGTTGGATTTAACAGTATCAGGATCAGCGGCAGACAAAAGGGTTTGTAAACAGAGTGAGTGAGTGAGTGAGTGGTGAGTGAGTGAGTGAGTGGGTGAGGAGTGAGTGAGTGAGTGAGTGAGTGGGTGGGTGGGTGGGTGGGTGGGTGGGTGGTGATGGGTGGGTGAGTGGGTGAGTGAGTGAGTGAGTGGGTGGGTGTGTAGTGAGTGAGTGAGTGGGTGAGTGGGTGGTGAGTGAGTGAGTGAGTGAGTGAGTGAGTGAGTGAGTGAGTGAGTGAGTGAGTGAGCGGCGGCGAGTGAGTGGTTATGGGTGGGTTTGGGTGAGTGAGTGAGTGAGTGAGTGAGCGCCTTAGTGGAAAGACCAGTAGTGGTTGGAAGAACCATGCCATATGGTGGACATTGTACAGTCAATAATGGTACCGTTAAGAGCAGATGCAGATGGAACAAGAGTTAAAGGAAGTCATAAATGTTTCACGTGGGCAGAGTGAACAACACTGGCAATCAATCAATCATGTTTGTAAACAATAACATAGATTGTGGCAGGTGTTGAGACTTTAACCCTGACATCGTCCTGCGTCCTTTATCACGGGGCTGTCACAATTATCGGTGCTATTAGGGCACACAAGGAAATTATTTTACAGTCTGGATTGACTTTACGTATTTCGTCTTCCTGTTAACTCACGTCCTGTTTCAGGCTCTTCCTCGTGGTATGTCCGCGTTCAGTAGACGCTCCCCTCCCCTATCTTTCGATTCCGAAATGTTTTGAGAACTAGAAAAATGTAGAATAATGAGGAGAAGAGGATGAAAACAAGGAGGACGAAAGAGAAGTAGAAAAAATGAGGAGGAGGGCGAAGACGAGGAACAGAAGGAGGACGATGAAAAATAGAAGAAGTAAAACAAGAAAGAGAAGAAAATGTGCAGTTATAGCACATGCTTATCTGTCACACAGACCCTGAAGCAAATATATCCAAGAAAGTCTAGAAATTGTGGCAAGTCTAGATTTCCAAAGCTTCTGAAAATGAAGAAAATCTCAGGGCTCCTTTTCATTTTATACTTTTTTTATTTTACTATGAACCTTTTTTTCTGTAAAGTATGTTCATTTCAGGGCCTAGTTGTTAGTCTAAGCGCATGCCTCGTGGTCAGTGGGCTTCTCTATTATATTTGGATCAGTGTGCAACACAATTCCAATAGTCACTCTATGGAGTAATACTAAATCGACAAAACCCGTTCCACATCCATGAGGAATCTCTGCCCAAAGCAGAGCCTATTACAATTCCGACTATGTTATGAGGATCTCTATGTGTGTTTGTTTAATGCCACTCCCAGCAATACAGCTGTGTGACGGCGGTCTGTATACAATCGAGTCTGGACCAGACAAGCCACTGATTGACATCGTGAGGTATAATGACAGCACGCGTGTTTATGAATCGCTGTTAAATGGCGATGACACAAGGTGTCTGCTAAAAGGTAGACCTCCAAACCCAGATGTCACTTGTAGCGCTCAAAATCTCACATTCCTTAACCATCTCATCCTACCGGGTATCCATTTACTGCTGGGTTCAAACAGCATATTCGGATCAACGCATCTTGCAATTGTAATATGAGACTCCAGATGTAACAATTGCTTCAATGACGAGGTTGTAGAAAATATCAGGACTGATGTTGCCGGACGCTATCACCCCTCTGTCTACTTTCCGTCTACTGTCTACTATTCCTGTTTGGCGCCCTTTGCACAGTATAAAGGACAATGTGTCACCACAAAGGAAAGACTCGATGCAACAAGTCACGGTAACCTGTTAATCTAAGGTTCCACGAACCACTGCTATGTTGCAGACCCAGGTTCGATTCCCCACATGGGTACAATGTGTAAAGCCCATTTCTGGTGTCCCCCGCCGTGATATTGTTGGAATATTGCTAAAAGCGGTGTAAAATTAAACTCACTCACTCATTGTCTGAGATAAACCTCAAAGAGATTAAAACCTCTAAGGTTTCTTCCTTCCGGAAAACGGCCTTTCATATGAAATGTTGTCTCTCACTGCTGCTCTCAGTCCCACTAGCTGTGACTGTTGTCATGTCGTCATGACAACCCTCTCTATGGCCACCATCTAACACTTTCACTTCCCAAAATATACATGTACATCACCTTTCTAAATGTCAATCAACTAACACCTTCTCTCAGTCTTACACAACTTTCGCTGTGTTCACAACACTCCCTATGTCAATCAAAATAACACTTTCTCTCACTTGTGTAATTCAAGTTTGCCAATGTCCATCAATTAATGTCTTCTTTCATTCAGTGATTGTCTCCCATCGATCACGCTGAACCATCTTTCTCTAGCCATTCCCCCAGTATTTCTCGTGGCCATATCCCCCATTGAGATTCCCAGCTACTGGAGTTAGTTCCTGTTGCCATTGTGATAATAGTTAAATAGTTAAATATCACCATCGCGATACTGTAGCAGTACATGAAGCTTGCCGATAGCATTGCAATAGCGTGATAAGTCACAACGTAGATTTATTTTATCCTCTAAATCTGCCCCTACTCAGATTCAGCAACTTTCGTTTGTATGAAGTGGGTATAAAAAGGGTATAAAATGACTATACGGGCCTCTGAATAGTGACGGAAACCAAGTTCTGTGTATAGTCAACTTCTGTATTGTTGACTATCCATACAACTTGGTTTTCCTTCACCTACACGACTTCTAAAATGCCTCTCAAAGAAGCCTCTGAATAGTGTTTGAAATAACATGATGAATGTCTTCTAAAAGCAAATCTGCCCCTTCTCAATTTCAGCAAATTGCGTTTGTATAAAGTGGGTACAAAATGGGTATCAAGTGAGTAAACGGACTTATGAATAGTGGTTGATATACCATAATGAATGTCTTTTAAAAGCAAATTAACCAATTTCTTCAATATGGACATAGAACGTCAACGCTAGCGAATAACTACTTACACTCATCAAACAGATTGTATTGGGCATAAGTGGGGGCAAGTACACGAGACGAACGCTGAAACACGGTGATGGCACCGGCTGCTTGTGTAAAAGTATCACTCGAAGCAAGATGTTTGTCACAAGTGACAGTAGTGGAGAGATATACACAATTAACATGGTACGAAACATTGGTACCATCAGTACTCTTACCAGAGACATCAGCTGTCGGTATTTAACATAGGTATATTGTCAATAACCTGTGAACAATGTATCGTTAGTTGGGTCAGTCGTTCAAGTGCTTATGTGTCGTTGTGTGGGTATTTGTAATGGGGTTAAACTATCAGCATCTATTTATAGGAATACTTCCATCGGGTCCACTTACACATGAGTGGTATAATTAAGTTAATATAAGTTAACAAACATGTTTGTCGCCTGGATGATGCATCGGACATCAGTCAGTACAGTTACCATCAGAACGAGGTGAGGTGAGGTGAAATTGGGTTTAACGTCGTGCTTGAGAATATTTCGCTCATATGACAACGTGCATGCGTGTGTATGTGTATGTGCGGCTGCTTGTACTAGCCCAGACTTAAGCTGGTTTTATAGTGCTAGCTCACTGAGATACCATGCTACAGTGAAGCATGAATACCCCACTCAGACACAGTCTACTGACTCCGAGCCGACCAGTCCTTGTTGTACCCAATAATGCTGAGCGCCAGGTAGGGACCAACAAGTACCATATTTTAACGTGTTTTGGTATGACGCGGTCTGGGATCAAACCCGCGACCTTCCGCTCTCCGGGCACCATCAGAACGAACTGTCGACAACACCATAAGGCAATGGATTGTTTCGTTTGATGTTTAACGCCGCACTCAGCAGTGCTCCAGCCGCATGGTGGCGGTCTGTAAATAATCCAATCTGGACGAGATATTCAAGTGATCGACAGCATGACCATCGATCTCTCTGGGAACCGATGACATGTGTCAACCAAGTGAACGAGTCTGACCACCCGATCCCGTTTGTCGCCTCTTACGACAGGCAGGGGTTGCTGAAGACCAATTGTCACCCGGATCTTCACGGGTACATCACAGCAGTTCCATACTAATGAAACTGTGTTGCATCATACCAGCTTATTTCAATGGTTAATACATTATGCATGGGCATACATATACACTACCACACATGTCTGCCATTACGGGATCGGCTACAGTGACGGTTCTGTGTCGCAGTGGCACAGTTCGCTATGTAGTTGCCCTTGGTCATGCCAGTATCCGTATGTCGTGTATTCATATCCTGGCTTCCCAGAAAATGATCCATTGATAGTCAACACAGTTACAAAATTTTGCATAAAATAGTTTCCAACTTTCGTATCATTCACATCCTCTTGCTTTTCTGAAGGCAGATAAATTCTGACAGGCCGATATCTCCTTGTTATCCTTCCTCACAGGCGAGATAGACGTTCATGAGTGAGTGAGTTTATTTTACACCGCTTTTAGCAATATTCCAGCAATGTCACGGCGGGGGACACCAGACATTGGCTTCACCCATTGTACCCATGTGGGGAATCGAACCCGGGTCTACGGCATGACGAGCGAACGCTTTAACCACTAGGCTACCCCACCGCCCCACACAGGCGAGATAGACGTTCAGGAGTGAGTGAGTGAGTGAGTCCGCCGTGCGCCGTGTTTCAGTAGCATCGCGACAAGTGATGGTAATGTGGATTGTTGCAGGAAGTGATGCGGATCTCAGACGTTTTCCACAGTGTGAAAGTGATCACCCGGCGACGGCAGTGACGACGGGCTGCTCATGAGATGCTATCTGGCACAGGACCAATTAGTCACAAATCCTAAATCTCAAAGACCCCCTTTAACGACCCCTTTCATAATCCTGCGTGGTATGTTATGCTTCCACATATATTCATGTCAAGGATTATTGTGATGAATTATGACATGCCTACAGATGTATTTTGTTAACAAAGTAAAAAGACAAACTAATAACAAACGCATGTGTACACGGATACTAGACGTAATATTAATAAACTGCCACTTGGGTCACGATGTAAACATGTGTTAATTTAAATTGGAAATGATGACGTGTAGCATGAACAGTATCATGTACATACACGCACACACGTATGCATACTTATACATGCACACATGTTTATGGACCGCTTCCGTGGTGTAGTGGTTAGAGCGTCCGCCCGGAGAGCGGAAGGTCGCGGGTTCGATCCCAGACCACGTCATACAAAAAGACGTTTAAATATGGTACTTGTTGGTCCCTGTCTGGCGCTCGGCATTAATGGGTACAACAAGGACTGGTCGGCCTGGAGTCGGTATAATGTGTCTGAGGGGGGTATTCATGCTTCACTGCGGCATGGTATCTCAGTGAGCTAGCACTATAAAACCAGCTTAAGCCTGGGCTAGTACAAGAAGCCGCACATACACATACACACGCATGCATACTTATACATACACACATGTTTATGATTCCATTCCTGCATATGGAAAATCAGGTAAAATCAGGTAAATCTCTATAGCGAAATCTCACTATTCCGGACCCCTTATTCTGGCAACTTTTACTTAGCGGTAGTCTTAATTAATACCGATGTATATAATGTACATTTCACTTGAGTGACCCGTCAGTCAGGACACTTTATAATCGGGATAATCTGGACACTTTATAATCCGGATAATGTCGCTTGGAACGATTCCCTGGTTTATCGGCCTGGCCTTAGCGTTATTCAAATCAAGTCATCGCAATTAAGCCATTGTATGTAAAGTCATTTGGGTAAGCGATGCTACGGCTGAACATCCTCTTGTAGTATTATTTGACAAAAGGAAATAAAAACGACCAAAATAATTGTAGATTCATCAGCAAGGTGTGTCAGAAGTTGAGTGAGTTGTACGATTGGGACGCTATAAACAACATGTGTTTATGAATCATTATCACACTTCGACACAAGGTGAGCCTGTCCACCCTACTGGTGTCACCTTTTACAAAAACACACGCAAGGACAAGTCATTCAACAAAAACAAAGTTTGTTAAGGTACACCACAAACCGGCATCGTCCGTAATAAGAAACACAGGTGACCCTCCCATATAGCAGATAAATCTTGTAACTAGTTACAGAAATATTACGACATACCTACATTTCAGTCGTTATCTATGTCACACTTAAATGACATCCTCTTTTCAAAATGAAAAAGATAATTACCTGAAATCGCAAGTTGTCGGTCAAGATTACATCCAGAGTAGAAATCATACACATATACTCCACAAAATTACAAGGAAGCCGGTAATCCCAAGGACAGAGAGCCACTTAAGCCTTGCCTCGCCTGCTAATCCAGCAAAAGAACCTATAACGTTGAGCCAAGCCAGGGCGCTTCCATTCCGAACTGACAGCGATATCTCTAACCTCGACGCATTGCAGGGTAATCGGCGAGTAGGTGTGCTCCACGCGAGAAGTTGTGTTACACGCGAGTAGTTGCGTTGTCAGCGAGTATTGATCTAACCGGGGCCTCAGCCTATGAAAACGTTCGTTACGTATGGACACGGAACAGCCGTGTGTGCATACTTGTATTATCTCGAAACAGCCAGGTGATAGCCTGAACTAGCAAGCTTTGTAATTCGACGAACGTCAGGCTCTTGGTATCTGAGCATCATCATTCCCCAAGGATGCAGTGGAGAAGATGGGCGTTTAGGCATTCAACTTGCAGCTTGGTATCGCCCAGGTGATATTGGCGGCTTGGCTTGTAAGAAGACCAGATATTTGTTTTCAGCAACAGCTGAAAAATATGGAACAGCGATACTCATGGGATTATATTTCTTTTCTTTTTTGGTCTTTTTTGTTTTGTATTGTGGCACTGATGTTTGTTAAATAGTCTGAAGCCATAATTGAGTTTTTCCAGCATTTTCGAGGAAAATATTATTTGTAAAAATATTACAAATTTAACTTTTACCGCATCACCATCTCACTACCATTCAACCATCTCATCGTCACAACCTCAAGCAAACCTCAAAACAACCTCAGCCAGTTCTCATTCCAACCCCACCCCGAACCCTGGACGAAGATCAGCTCATAATTTGTTATTGTGTTTTAATTTAAACGTTATTGTGATAAAATGTATCATCTATTGTATTCCCATTGAAACGCAGCAACGAATGTATTCGTGGCTGTATTCCATGCACATAAAACAATGTTTTTGAGGCATTATATGAAGCTCATTCACTTTCAGTGTAACTGCGGAAAAAAACAAAGTGTTAAAACAATTTCCTTATCAGTGTCTCTTGAATGATTCTGGTCTCTGGTTAGGTATCATATAGTGATGATATCAACTGGTCGCGAAACGCATGTATAACGACTGTTTCATAAACACCAATACCTTTAATAACGTGTATGCCGTCAGCTAATATACATAATGTCAGAGTGATAACACGACAATACTACGTCATATACTAGGCAGATAGTGCACAAGGATGCACAGAAGATAGCCACCATTTAATATTCTTCTTGGTCGTGATTAATCACGGGAAGGAGCCTTTATGGGACTGAGAGTTTGTATAGAGAAGAGATATACTGAAAAGATAATTTTAAATCCAAACTTTAAACCTATTTTATTGGGCATGGAGTATTCTTAATGTCATTCTTTATACAGTGTTTATTTCAGAGAAGTGTGTGTTCGAGATTTATACTTTGGTACGTTGTCCCGTGAGAATTCACGATACTGCTATTTGGACGTATCAGTAATCGATGGCTTCAATTATGACGTCACAAAGGAAGTACAGTTGTTTTTACAAACAGGGACTGTTCCAGATTTGTATATACTATATTGAGACAGGAGTAGCCTAATCACAATGGTAGGTTGTATCTGATCTACTGTAGTTCTCAGATATCTGACATTTTTCGCTTCTCGCTTATGGCGTTTCATTTGTACAGTCTGATGTGGGTGAAACGCATGAATTTATAAATAACCTAGACATTTACCACGAAAAACTAACGAGCAGGATATGGTGCAACCAGAACAGACTCGAAAAACAACGGAATCTGGAATTCGAATCCCCGTTCTTTGGATCCGAGCGATCCTCAGAGAACAACATGTCCTCAACGACTTGCGAAGACGTTGATGCCACAACTGCCCTCGTCACCGGTTTGTTATTTAATGAGAGTGGGGTGGATAGATGTCATTAACGGAGAAAGTAGTACATTTAACATGGATTTGGTAGAATATGGTGGGTTAGGTCAACACCCTCACACAAGCGTGCAAGATGTTGCAGAAAAACATCGATATTTGTGTCTTAGAAACATCATCGAAATATTGTTTTTCATAGAAGTGACAGAAGAACTGTCAGAAACTAAACAGAAATTAAGAAACGTTAACGGCAGGGAATAATATTTCTCGATTGTCTTCCGGAATAAATCAATCCGAACATGTTCACCAATACAATTAGTCTCGGAGTCAATAGCAAATAGACAATATTGCCACCTCATCTGGACAAGACGCAACGGTATCTTGTAGTTATTGGCAACACGTCAATACAAATCAATGTTAGATATCCTGTGGTTAAGCCTATATGATTATCGTATTTGCGAAACACGTGAACCAACACGAGAGGCATGAACGCACATAGGAATATTCCTTTCACGTTACATCCATGTACATATTTAAACAGGCTTGAGTAGCTGTCATCAGTGAGATTCATTTTCAAAGAATATACATCATCTTCCTGTACTCCACGCAAAAGTTGACATTTAGACTCACGTTACACTTATGCTGCTAAAACAAATTTACAGGCCATACACAGAATAAATATAGGCTAAATCTTTTATAAAGCATACTAAACACGTATCGTCTTGAGGAAAATATCTGTAGCCTTTGTTATGATATTCAGCTTCTCGTTCTTCGATTCTCAGATGGGGCGGTGGGGTAACCTAACGGTTAAAGCGTTCGCTCGTCACGCCGAAGACCCGGGTTCCATTCCCGACATGGGTACAATGTGTGAAGCTCATTTCTGGTGTCCTCTGCCGTGATATTGTTGGAATATTGCTAAAAGCGGCGTAAAACTCAACTCACTCATTCAGATGGGGCGGTGAGGTAGCCTAGCGGTTAAAGCGTTTGCTCGTCACGCCGAAGACCCGGGTTCCATTCCACACATGGGCACAATGTGTGAAGCCCATTTCTGGTGTCCCCTCCCGTGATATTGCTGGAATATTGCTAAAAGCGGCGTAAAACTAAACTCACGCACTCACTCGATTCTCAGATACTGTAGTTGTCGCTTCGAGCGGCGCGGCCAGAGCATCGCCGAGCAAGTCAAACCAGTCGAAATTATTGTCTGTAATACACCAATTCTGTTTCCGCGAAGAAACAAATACTCCCTCGAGTTAGGGACCTCCCGAGAATAAAAGAGCACTAACGAAAGTATGTACTTTACACTTGATAGGGGTATCTTGAACTTTTCTTAACACTGATTCTCATAAAAGAATCGGGTAGACGTATTTTTGAACAATCCCTTCAAACTTACTTGTGAAGACTCGGGATGGATTTTGTCTTCAGCAGCCCATGCTTGTCGTAGGAAACGACTGACAGAATCACATGGTCAGACTGGCTCTTTTTGCAGGCAATCATCATATATAAATTGCGTATTATAGTACTACGACAAACAACGATCAAACAAGGAATATTTGTATGTTACAGAGACTATGACCATTAATAAAGTAATTTATTTCGCACTGACTTTCTATATTTAATTAGTTTTGTATATTAAAATACATGCAATGCTAGTTCCCTTTGTGAATATTCAGAATGAATGATATGTCAATTTATTATAAATTCCCTGTTCTAACATCACGTTTTTCAGATATTTCCTGAACTTACTTTTACAAAGACATAGTTTATGTTATGTAATAACTGTCATGTACTACCATGCTCCGTGGTGCCCCCTGAGTTAACTGTGATAAGATTACACAGGACTTTATAATAACTAGACTTATTGATATTAGTGCAAATATATCAAATGTAAAATGAGTTCGTTAAAGATAAATTAGTACAATCATCACACAGTTGGGTGTGTTTGGCGCCAATCCAAGTCTGACTACATACCAGGTTTCAGAAAGGCTTAACGGCAGGCATGTAGATGAAAACTTAAAATTATTTTTGTAAACTTTAATGCAGTCCGCTATCTCGACTTTTACCATGTGTTTTGTTTAAATTCGTTTTCTTTTATATTATTTTGTTTTCTGTACCTTTTGGTGTTGTTGTTGTTGTTGATGTCATATGCCACCATACTAGGGCAATGTACTATCACCAATTCTGTATTTTGAATTTCGTCGGAATCTGGCGTTTGTAGGTTCCCAATCGTGTGCATGGTGCTAACAAACGTACTCACCTTCCACAATAAATATCAGTATTAGAACACAAAAGATGAACATATCTGAAGTCGATAAGATGGGTATAAATATCAGAAATTGATGATATGGTAAACATCAGTATTGGATGCATCGATAATAGGGCTGCGCAATATAACCGGTTTACCGGTATTTACCGGTATTTACCAGTTCAGACATGAAAACGATACGTATTACGATACGCTGATCGAATACCGGTATTTTGACATGCATTCGGAAAACTTCATAACACTCGGAAATCTAGGGATATATCCGTTTTTCACACCGGAAGTCATGCGTCTTTTGCAAAATGGCGACCCCTAACAACAAACAATGTATTGTGGTGCCAAATACTTGGGCAACGGCTTCAGTATGGCAGCATTTTGGGCTGATGTGTTGATGTTTAATTTTTCCTTTCCTTGTTTCATTTTGTGCCAAATATTATTACATTTATATTTTGTCAAGATTAAAGCTTAATCAAGCATAGTGATTTTGTTGTGTTTTTGCTTTATAAATCAAGCATGAACTCGATAATAATTTTTTGTGTTAAAAAAACCTTCTTGCAATATATTGCAATACATATCGCAATCGATAGCCTGATGCCGAGGTTCAATCACTATCGATTAACCATTTCTTGGGTTCTTTGAAGTGTATTTACATGTGACGAACTAAGGATTTGTCACATATCTGCTTCTGTATTTGTTAGACGGACGTTTACGAATAAAATTATTAATTCTTTCCCCTTCTTCATTCACCTATATGTTTATCAACCTCTCTTGGATTGACACTTCCGTGAATCGAACAACCGACCATCGGATGCTCCGACGGCTAGAGAAGGGAGGCTCTGCGAATCTGCTTGAGATCGCCAGTAAAATAACCTGGAATCTTAGAGAGCGATAGAAAAAAAAAGACTGCTATATATCAGATTGCACGTGGAAATGATGTTTTTAGACAATTTAGTAAAACCTGGATAAACAAACCAGTACCTATACAAACAAACTCGTCTGAATTAAGAGCAATGCTAATTTGCATATATGTTCATAACTTTCATTGTCCGGATTGCGCGGTATTCGGATTAAACGGGTTCTGATTAATCGGTTCCCACTGAATCAGCAAGGTCTACAACGGTCAAGCTTTATGTACACATCCTAATGAACAACTGGTTCAGGGCATCTCACTAATGTGACTATTAGGTGTATTCAATATGACAAGGCCACTAAGGACGTACGAGATGTGTTGTTGTCAGGACAAATGCGTTTCCTTTTAAATGCTGAAAAGTGGTTTCGACGAGCAAGAATTGTACAGCAATGAAAGCATGCTAATGATGACCCATTACGACATTACCCTGAAGCTAAATGTTAAACTTTTGTTGCAGTCTTAATCCAATCTGTGGCGGTAGAAAGTTGTATTACGTGTGAGTTCTCGACCGCGTCTTCCGTCCCCTCTTACGACATCGTCATCTTCGTCCTCCGGGCCAGACATTACTTCTATCGTGGAGTGAGTGAGTTACCCAGTATACCTTTCAGCACATTTCCAACAACGTCAGTGCAAGGGACACCAGAAATGTGCTTCAAACCATGGTTTAAAGCGGCGTTAACATAATCTGACTCACTCACCTCGGCATCGTTGCCCGAAGAGCATGAAGACTTCCTGCTGGTGGTGTGTTCGATACGCTGACGGGGCGGAAAAGAACCAGGCTGAAGAGGTTTGGGATTAAACACGACTGTGAGGTCGAGATTGCGATACCTGAGGAAGCCGGTATGGGGTGGGTAAAATTGAGGGTTACATGATGAAGGTACCTTAAATGGAGGATAAGTGCGACGACGACTGTGTGAGAACGCCCGTGTGTTTTCACAAGAGTGAAGACCACATTGTAAGGATGCCTGTGTAAGGACGCCAGTGTGAGGAATCAATTATGCGGACGCCAGTGTGAGGAATTTATTGTGATGACGCCAGTGTGATGTCACCAGAGTGAGAACGCCCGTGTGATGTCACCAGAGTGAGAACGCCCGTGTGATGTCACCAGAGTGAGACGCCCGTGTGATGTCACCAGTGTGAGGACGCCCGTGTGATGTCACTAGAGTGAAGACCACATTGTGAGGACGCCCGTGTGATGTCACCAGAGTGAGAACGCCCGTGTGATGTCACCACTGTGAGGACGCCCGTGTGATGTCACTAGAGTGAAGACCACATTGTGAGGATGCCAGTGTGATGTCACCAGAGTGAGAACGCCCGTGTGATGTCACCAGTGTGAGGACGCCCGTGTGATGTTACCAGAGTGAAGACCACATTGTGAAGATGCCTGTGTGAGGACGCCACTGTGAGGAATCAATTATGCGGACGCCAGTGTTAGGAACTTATTGTGATGACGCCAGTGTGATGTCACCAGTGTGAGGACGCCCGTGTGAGGTCGCTAATGTTAGGACGCCAGTGTGAGGTTAACAGTGTGAGGATGCCCGTGTGAGGTCGTCATTGTTAGGACGCCCATGTGAGGCCAACAGTGTGAGGACGCCCGTGGGAGGTCGCAATTGTTAGGACGCCCGTGGGAGGTCAACAGTGTGAGGACGCCACTGTGAGGAATCAATTGTGAGGACGCCCGTGTGATGTCACCAGAGTGAGGACGCCCGTGTGAGGAATTATTTGTGAGGACGCCCGTGTGATGTCACCAGTGTGAGGACGCCCGTGTGAGGAATCAATTGTGAGAATGGCTGTGTGTGGTCACCATTGTGAGGTCACCAGTGTGAGGACGCCCGTGTGAGGAATTATTTGTGAGGACGCCCGTGTGATGTCACCAGTGTGAGGACGCCCGTGTGAGGAATCAATTGTG
The DNA here is from genome assembly GCF_003918875.1 of Haliotis rubra. Lineage (NCBI taxonomy): Eukaryota > Metazoa > Mollusca > Gastropoda > Lepetellida > Haliotidae > Haliotis > Haliotis rubra. The sequence continues at coordinate 1,524,849 of NW_025766148.1, read as the reverse complement.
AGGACGCCCGTGTGATGTCACCAGTGTGAGGAACCCATTGTGAGAATGGCTGTGTGCGGTCCCCATTGTGAGGTCACCAGTGTGAGGACGTGTGATGCCACCAAGGCGAGGTCGACAGTGTGAGATCAACAGTGTGAGCAAAAGTCACTGGCAGACAACACATCGTTCCACTGAGACAACTCATGGGAAAGCAAGCAATACATTTCGTGGACTATCAATCTGAACCAATCAATGACATCAGAAAATTATCCCGTTTTTGCTATGCTTTCTGGGAGACGTGACAATTACTTGTCTGTTTTGATGTAACTTACCATTACTAATCTGCTTTGATGTACATTCCCTTCAAACCTTCATGACGAGCTTTTACAATTTTCATTTCAAAACCGAGGTTTTGAGATGCTTGTGGTAAAACTCAGTAATGGGTTTTGAAATGAACCAAAATGAAGTTTCATAAAGTTTAAAGAAGCAACAGTTTCTGCTGGCAGTTTGTGCCTGGGGTTTGATAAATGGAGTACAGATACGCAGAGTAAACTGATTGTCATGGCGTCCTCCCATTACGCAGACAGTTCGCAGACACCTTAAAAGAACAACATTTACGGTTCAGTGAACAGATTATCTACTACCTGTTACCTACACATAATAATGGAATAGTCCAAATAAAAACACAGGAACAAGCTGAAGCTATATTATTTATTTTGAAATGGACGAAAAGACAGTTATTTGAATTTTTATTGCTGCAATATAAAAACAGTTTTTTTTCATAAACATTTCGGTTTAACCTTCTAGTCTAACGGGAGTCGGCATCATCATATTGAAAACATTAGCTTAGCTATTAGAAATTGAGACACTGTTGTATCATATAAATCAAATAGACAAATGTGAACCTAAAAAGTTATGTGTTTTGCACACAATATTAAGACACATGACAAGTGCACTTAATTATGATTTATTTAGAATAAATATTTAAAATAAGACACATGTGGCCATGGATGTGAGAATGTTTTTCATTACTTGTTTGAATGTTCATTGTATACTACTCAAAGACACAAACTGTTACAATCTTTAGAAAGTATTGTTAAAATTAGAACACTGATTGGTATTAATCGTATCTTACATGGCAATGCAGGTGTCTCATTTACTGCCAATCAGAATGTTTTCAAATATGTACATATCTATATCTCTCCAACAAAACTTTTTCTCAGTTAACTTCTGTTGTACATATGCTATTATTGGAAGGGGTCTTTTCTATCAATAAACACAATTAAACCTCTCAACGACAAAGCTGTTTTTATATTTGATAGTAATTGATAGTAAAATCAATTTGAGAAGACAAATCATTTATCATTTAATCACAACAAAGTTCTATTTACCCACAATCAAACTTCTCAGTAACGAACCTGTTTCAGGCTCACCCTGCTCTACTCACTAGACAGTGGATTATTCCATTATACCCGTAGGTGTTACCCTAATTAACCTTCTAATTCAGTGTCTGTCAACTGGGTGTCTGTCAATTGGGAGATAACCATTGTCATTGATCACGGGATGCGCCCATTCAGTGTATCTCGATCAACAGTATTGCTGCGATCGACATCACAAATATAATGTTGGAAGTAGTGTTATCTATGTACACCAACACTGGAGGTCATGTGCAAGTACAGTGTGCGTACATCTGCATTGCATTGACATTGTGGTCCTTGAAGTGGTCTATATCAGTGAATTAATGAGCTGCAATGTACATCTCGCAGTAGGCCATGTCCAGATATCAGCTAATCACATTCACCATGCACGTGATATTGACCTGCAACCTGACACGTCTTAAACATCTATGTACGCTGGACAATACACGTTCAGTCGGTTGTGTGATGTCCCCAAACTGGGTGTGTTAAATGATTGGTTCATTTTATATAAAAATGAAAAGTTGCATCTGAATCATAGACGCGGCGATAGGTTTGAACGTTGTGCACACTGACATTGTACACACAAGAAAGGCGCTATGCGAACAATGTGAGTGAGTGAGTTCGTGAATTTAGTTTTACGCCGCACTCAGCAATATTCCAGCTATATGGCGGCGGTCTATAAATAATCGAGTCTGGACAAGACAATCCAGTGATCAACAGCATGACCATCGATCTACGTAATTGGGATGCGAGGACATGTGTCAACCAAGTCAGCGAGCTCGACCACCCGATCCTATCAGTCGTCTCTTACGACAAGCATGGGTTGCTGAAGATCAGTTCTAACCCGGATCTTCACGAGTCTGCGAACAATGTACCTGCCACATCAATGGCGCAGGGATACCCCATCAGCAGATGAAAAACTCTGACGAGGAGGGAAAGGAAAACAATATATTGAAGAACAACTTGTTTATTGCAATGAGAGCGACGTTTCGGTGGAGGTTATTACACCGGTATCAAACAAGTGATGGCGACGATTCCGTTTGCGTGATATCACAGCCTACTTCTCCATCCATGGAATGACCTTGAGATTACAAGAAGGGGCGGTGGGGTAGCCTAGTGGTTAAAGCGTTCGCTTGTCAAGCCGATAACTCGGGTTTGATTCCCCACATTGATAAAATATGTGAAGCCGATTTCTAGTGTACCCCGCGTCGATATTGCTGGAATTTTGCTAAAAGCGTAAAACCAAACTCACTCACATGGACAAGCAGCGTGATTGGGAAAGCGTACTGTTCACGGCTGAAAGTCTCATCGTCCGAAAGGATTGCCACCGTAAGTTATGTTCCCTCATGTGTCGGAGTGAGTGAGTGAGTTATTATTTAACGTCACATCGGCAATATTTCAGTCATATCGCCTTATGTGTCGGAAGTTGTGGTCACCTGAGATCGAGGTTAGTCATCATTCCTGGAAATACAATAGGCCAAAGAGATGAAGACCTGGTGATTGTGCTATTCCTACGGCAACAACAACGTGGTACCCTTTTGCAGTAGGACAGTACACGACCTGACACCGCCGGCCCTTTTCAGGATTAGCCGAACGTCAACGTCAACGATCCACGCTCTCCAGACTTGACTCTCATCTACATCGACAGTCGAAAACCCGCCTACGTCCACCACCAAACAGACAGAAGCTTGAACAGGCTTTACTGAATGAGTGTCGCAGAATTCCTGCCAACGTCACCCTGCGACTGACGGTATCCACGATCCGTGCTTGATTTGGAGGGGTGGGGTGGGTGGGGATCATACAAGCTACTGGGGACAAGTCCTGTCACGTGGTTTGATTTTAGGGATACATTTTGATGGAATTGTTTTTGTCCCTCCTCTGCGTATTTAGTTTGCTTTTGTAACCTGATGTACTTTTTGCTCGTCCTTATCGGAACTGCGCTATTCAAGTGCATTGACTTCTTATAAAGTCAAAGAAACATGATTCCTTACAGTAAATTATCATCAAACAGATTCAGTATGTTTCTGTTCCGTGCATGGAGGTGCTGAACGATGTGATGAGCTTCTTTTGTCTTGTAGTTTCTTTATACACAAAAGAGTTCAGCACCTCCGGTATTTTTTTATAACGTTGTATGTTTTAGTTACATCAGTGGTGAGCACGCCATGGATATGGCATAGGATACAGATCATCAATTTGGTCTCAAAATGATACCTGTTACAAGTAGAGCTAGAGAGAGGACTATGTGAACACACAAAAACGTATAATTGTAACCTGGGAACGGACAATCAATATTTTGTGAACCCTCTATAGCTACGTGCTTGGGTAACTGCCTGTACTTTACGTTGCCTTACTCAATAGTGCCATGTCTTCACAATCTGACGTCAACTAGGGTCGTTCAGGACGTGGGCGGTCCTTCACCTCATTGATTTCCCGATATATTCAGACCAAACGACTGCCAACAGTGTTCTGCTCGTTCATTTACCGACCAATTGCTTCAAAGGACGTATTCAGGCTCGCTGGCTTGGTTGACACATGTCATCGGTTCCCAATTGTGCAGATCGATGGTCATGCTGTTGATCACTGTATTGTCTGGTCCAGCCACGATTATTTACAGACCGCCGCCATATAGCTGGAATAATGCTAAGTGCGGCGTTAAACTAAACTAAGTTACTTCCCCTAGGCACACCAGAATCCCGTGATGCTGAATTCGAATTCCGGTTTGTCGTAATTATGTCGCCGCTCAGTTCTGAAAATCGCCTAATTTTGTAAATGAGGAAATCAATATATCCTGTTATCTACAGAATTACTACCAGCGACTAAAACAATTCCATCATCATAAGATAAATACGATTCAGACGATTAGTGTACGATTCAGACTACATCAAAACCATATGGTTCTGGAATACAATCAATTAATAATGACACCAGGTGTTCACATCTTCTAATCAAGTAGCGAAAACGAGTCACAGTTGTCTCACATTCCGTGGGCAAAGTCCAGCAAGTTGTTGACATTATTCATAATCAACATTCATATTATCTGGGGATATTTATTTTATCTTATCAGGTCAAGTATCGGGGTCATATTCAGTAATTACCTGTCACCTTCAGACTGTTCAATAAAAGTGACATATCATGAAAGGTATCATATTTGTGTATATCACAACCACCATTTATCTTAACACGTACAGTCCGTTTGAGTCAGAAACGGACCGATGAATTGCAAATTTTATCATTGTACAAAATTGCCACATAAATATAAATAGTACACATGTTTATCATTTACTAATACCCAACAGCTTTCTTATATTTGAACATTTTCCGGACTCCACCAAAAAGGTTCTTTAAGAAACTTTCATTAAAATTTTGACACAGTTCACTATTTGTTACGAGGGAGGAGTGCAGAGAAAGGGACAGCCAGGTGTGCGAGAAAGAATGGAGACGGCACAACACAGGCTAATGAATCAATAACTTGGTGGGCACTTGTGCACATGCTTTCTCTAACACTTTTCTCTGTTTGTAAACAAGCGCGCATATTCATAATAAGAAGAGACTGGCCTTACGCAAGCTTTTCGGCGCGCTCTTTACAATGTTTTACATTGCTACATATATATTCTTCCACAACTGCGACAGTAACATTTATGACAGTACATATTTAGATATCAAACTGGTTGCATCGTTTGCTCTCTGTCGGCTTCGATGACATATATTTCACGTGGAGCCGTACAACCTATGTAAACATAACATCACTGCCACAGGCTAATTTGCAGGATCGCTACGCAAATCGAAATAGTGTTACATGTTTTAGGATATTTTCTCAGGAAATCTAAACCATTTTATCAAAGATGTTTGCTCTCTGTCGGCTGATTAGATGTGTAGACTCGTCAAAATAAAATCGAAAGTTAAGAAATATGTAGATTATATTGAATGGATTATATTGAGTGCAAGATGTGGCGAATCGTCACATCTTTGTGGCCTGTGGCTGGCCGCATGGAATGCTGGGTAGGGGAGTTAGTGGGTGAGTGAGTCAGTTAGGTCAGCCGCTTTAATCAGTATCACAGTGATACCATATTGCAGCAGTACGCTCTGGGAGTGGGTGACGGATTGAGTGAGTTGGTGAGTTTACCACACTGAACAGCAATTCATTTATATCACGGTGTGCTAGCTTGGTGTGCGAGCTAGTGAGTGAGCTGGATTTAACGCCTCCTAGAACAGAACTTTAGTTGTATCACGGTGTGTCAGCTTGATGTGGGAGCTAGTGAGTGGGTTGGATCGAACGCCGCTTCGAGTTTTAGTAATATCACTTTGATGTGGGAGTAAGCCTCGCCTCCTTTATCAGTATTTAGTTATATCACTGTGTGTCAGCTTGATGTGGGAGTAAGTGAGTGAGTTGGATGGAAGCCCCTTTATCAGTATTTAGCTATATCACTGTTTGTCAGCTTGATGTGGAGTAAGTGAGTGAGTTGGATGGAACGCCCCTTTATCAGTGTTTAGTTATATCACAGTGTCAGTGAGTGAGTAGTTTTACGCAGCTTTTAGCAATATCCAGCAATATCACGGCGGAGGACACCAGAAATGGGCTTCATACATTGTACCCATGTGGGGATTCGAACCCGGATTTTTGGCGTGACGGCGCTGACGAGCCAACGCTTTAACCAAGTGGAATAATATGGACCGCCCCTGTGTGTCAGCTTGATGTGGGAGTAAGTGAGTGAGTTGGATGGAACGCCCCTTTATCAGTATTTAGTTATATCACTGTGTGTCAGCTTGATGTGGGAGTAAGTGAGTGAGTTGGATGGAACGCCCCTTTATCAGTATTTAGTTATATCACTGTGTGTCAGCTTGATGTGGGAGTAAGTGAGTGAGTTGGATGGAAGCCCCCTTTATCAGTGTTTAGTTATCTCACTGTGTCAGTGATGAGTGAGTATGCCCCCTTTATCAGCTTTTAGTTATATCACTGTGTGTCAGCTTGATGTGGAGGACACCAGTGTATTTAGATTCAACCCGAGTTGACGAGGAAACGCTTTAACCACTAAGCTACCCACCGCCCCTCACTGTGTCATCAGAGGAGTGTTTAGTTATCATATTTAGTTATATCACTGTGTGTCAGCTTGATGTGGGAGTGAGTGAGTGAGTTGGATGGAACGCCCCTTTATCCAGTATTTAGTTATATCAGTATTTAGTTATATCACTGTGTGTCAGCTTGATGTGGGAGTAAGTGAGTGAGTTGGATGGAACGCCCCTTTATCAGTATTTAGTTATATCACTGTGTGTCAGCTTGTTGTGGGAGTAAGTGAGTGAGTTGGATAGACCGCCCCTTTATCAGTATTTAGTTATATCACTGTGTGTCAGCTTGATGTGGGAGTGAGTGAGTGAGTTGGATGGAACGCCCCCTTTATCAGTATTTAGTTATATCACTGTGTGTCGGCTTGATGTGGTAGTAAGTGAGGGTGTTGGATGGAAGCCCCCTTTATCAGTGTTTAGTTATCTCACTGTGTCAGTGAGTGAGTATGGTTTTACGCCGCTTTTAGCAATATCCCAGCAATATCACGGCGGAGGACACCAGAAATTGGCTTCACACATTGTACCCATGTGGGGATTCGAACCCGGGTTTTCGGCGTGACGAGCAAACGCTTTAACCACTAAGCTACCCCACCGCCCCTCACTGTGTCAGCTTGTTGTGGGAGTGAGTGAGTGAGTTGGATGGAACGCCTCCTTTATCAGTATTTAGTTATATCACTGTGTGTCAGCTTGATGTGGGAGTGAGTGAGTGAGTTGGATGGAACGCCCCGTTTATCAGTATTTAGTTATATCACTGTGTGTCAGCTTGATGTGAGAGTAAGTGAGTGAGTTGGATGGAACGCTCCCTTTATCAGTATTTAGTTATATCACTGTGTGTCAGCTTGATGTGAGAGTAAGTGAGTGAGTTGGATGGAACGCCCCTTTAGTCAGTATTTAGTTATATCACTGTGTCAGCTTGATGTGGGAGTGAGTGAGTCGGTTAGGTGGGACGACGTTGTAAGCAGTATTTCAGTTGGACCATTTCAGTTACATCACATTGCACCAGTACGTATTTGGAGTGGGTGATCAATTGAGTGAGCTGGTGTGTTTAACGCATGAAACAGTATTTCAGTTATACGACATTCAGGATAATGTGGGAGTGACTGAGTGAGTTAGGTTTAAAGCCTCTTTGAACATTATGTCCCTCACATCACGGTGTGTTAGTTAAATGCCCGAAATGCTCATGTATCACACGCCTACCACTATGGTGAAATATACAAGCAGGGATACAGTGCTGACGAAACAGCAATCATATTGGGAAGGCAGAAGGATGCGGTCCCACTTATATGTGATTCAGAAACACCTATAATTTGATTGCAGCGACATACACGTGGTGCACGCCTGATGCAGACGTGATACGTAGATGCTGTCCGAATAAAATAGATCTCATTGGTGTCGTGCCAATCTCTGAGTTTATAATTATGATCTGTTGTGTACCAGGGTCCTGTTTCTCGAAGCGACAATATGTCGAGTGAAACAGACATCAGGCCGTGAGCAGGATGTCACGAGTAGACTATGCATATCTTAATAGATAACTGAATAAGCAATAGTTACTGTTAGTGACCTATTTAATTGTATTGCCCTGGTGCACGTGTATTAATGTACATGTGATAGTTTTATATATAACCTTTACCCAAATTGATACAGAGGTATATATTCAAATGTATATACCTAAATAGGAGAATCCACTCGACGTTTTTGTACCACGTTTCTTATAACAAATCTTGTGAGTGAGTTTAGTTTCACGCCGCTTTCAGCAATATTCCATCAATATCAGGGTGGGGGACACCATAAATGGGCTTGACAAGTGGGGAATCGAACCCGGATCTTCAGCGTGACAACCTTGTTTACATGCACTGATTTGTCCCTGTAGGCATTATATCTGCTTTCGTGTAGAGTTTTCAAAAGGGATTTGGTGAAAATTCTACCCCAATCACACCGGGTGGCAAAAATGGGCCAAATCTCGTGAAGTGCTATAACTTATTATTGTTAAGCATTGTTTACATGCACTTGTTTGTCCCTGTGATCATTGATAAAGGGCATATGTGAAGAAATATAATGATACAAGTAATAACAACAATTCATGAATCACAGTTCATACTGATCCATGGAAGTGTACACACATCAATTTCGATCCCAATACAGACCCTGTCAAACTGCTGTTATCGTCTTTTCTCAGAGAACGATCCAGATGGGAAAGACCAAGAAGAAGAAATTGGTGGAATGTCACCTAAAAGCATTTGCACAATGGAAAGAGAACTTTAGAATACCAAGAGTTATCTTCCATCATATTTGTGAGAAAGCTCAACCCCACATTGAGATGCAATTCTGTGTCAGTCAAGCTTTGACAACAGAGCCTTGTATTACCTGGCCACTTCTGTAGAGTTTCGTACCGTTGGAGATCTCTTCATAAACCTACAGTGTCTCTGATCATCCATGAGGTTTGAAAATGTATGTGCCCAGAGATGTTCCTGACGTTGTGAAATTTCCAGAAGGCTTCTGAGGTCAAGGAATTTTGACAGGCTTCAAGAACAAATGAAAGTTTCCAATCTGCGCCGGTGCAACTGATGCCACACACACCCCAATCATTTGTCCAAAGTATTGTCATGCAGATTACGTCAATCACAAAGGCTGGTACTTGACCATAATGCAGTCTGTATGTGATGACCGCTACAGGTTAACGGATGTCTGTATTGGATGGCCAGGGCGCATCCATGATGCCAGAGGTTTCGTGAACTGGGATCTAAAGGCTGCAGCTGTTCACGAGCGTCTCCTTTCAACAACATCAGAATGGATTCAAACTGTAGATGATAGAAACCATGATGTTGACATACCAGTAGTTTTGATAGAGGACCCAGCCTATGTGTTCCTGGTTGTTAAAACCTTACAGAAACACAGGAGACCTACTTCAACTATAGGCTTGTATGACATATCAAAAGTACTTTTGGGCATTTCAAAGGTCATTGGAGACGATTTCTGCAAAGAACAGATGTGAATGTGGCAGCTGCAGTGGCAGTGCACAATATCTGCGAAAATGCCTATATCGAACTTCAACCAGAGTTGTTCAATGTTGACAATGATGCTCCAAATGATGCTCCAGAACAATGTCAACTGAGCTACCCTTCGGGAGGCACTCACTTTTCAATTTACTGCAGAACGGAACTAAGCAACAACTGTGTCAAGAAGAGAAGCAGCGAGGATCCAAACTGATAACTTAAGAACATTGTCAGGAACATAAAAACTTGATTTCAATACCAAATACATACTGGACTCCACTTGATTTTTATTGAATTAAACATAAGTGAATATTCATGAACATAAAAACCATCAATACTTCTAAATTGAACGGTTATGCAGCAAATATATAGCATTACTTCTTTTGGGTTACATGTTTTTTTTAACTAGAACTGCTGTTTATGAACTACATATTACGATTCATCAAGCTGACATAAATGCCAAAAAGAGGTGTTTTTGAGTTTATGTACTGAGTGCATCAAATATGCTCAATTACAGTTAAATCATCACTTTCCAAAGCATGATTATCCACAAAGTGTTTGGTAAAATCACAGGGCTATTAAAGGTACTTGGTTAAAGTAACATGTCAGTATCCGGTGTGACCACCATGATCATCAATAACAGCTGGCAGCGGTGGCCCATACAAGAAAGAAGATGCCGAATGCAGTCTTGAGGAATGTTTTGATACTCTTGCTGAAATGATGCATGCAGTTCTTGTAGTGTATGAGATGGCGGATTGCGCTGGCGTAAGTGTTGATCAAGAGTATCCCATAGATATTCAGTGGGGGACAAATCGGGTGATCGAGAAGGCCATGGTAACAACTGAACGTTGTTTTGCTGGTGGACGTCCTGGCAAACACGTGCATCGTGAGGTCGAGCATTGTCAGTCTGGAAAGATCCACAGTTGACGTTGATGAAGGAAACGACGAGACGTTGCAAAATCTCATCTCTAAAGCTAACCCATTCAATGCACCTGCCACGTGCACAAAAGGTGTCCGGCCATTATGATGGATACCTGCCCACACCATGACATTTCCACCACCAAATCTATCGACCTGCTGTACACAGGTATCGGCGTAACGTTCGATGGCGTTGTGTCGTTGAGCTTCTGTCAGTCGTGGCATTCTTTTGTCGTGCCTTAAAGCAACGCATGTGAAGTACCGTCGATGTTGCTTTTTAAAGCCTACAGGCATAGGTTTCAGCTCGGGGTGATACACAATTTCATGAATTTGTTATACGTTTATTTTTTTTAAACGATTCGTCGTCGACAACCATTCCTCCACATGCTAGGATTCAGCATGGACTGGTTTGTGTCAAATATTTTCCAAAAAATTCAAATTGTTCCTATGTCAAATTTCGTTTTTTCTAAGATTATGAAACACCAGGTTATTCAGGTATTGTAAGTATCTTCCACAATGTTGGCATAGTATGTAACGTAAATAATTACATATGAGTATTGATATTTTAAATGTAAGAGTATATCATACGAAATATGTACAGCATAAGTCCCAATTGTGTATAACTTCGTGCTTGAGCGATGAATTATTTATGAACGATATGAATGGAGATTGATATTTTACATATATGAAAACAGATACATGTAATAATGCCATCATTATTCAATCAGTATTCAGAAAACATCGCGCTTCATGCAAAACTGTAACACAGATGTACATGCTGTCGAGGTAGGTCTTTTCGTGCCATGAACGTGTTGTCGTAGGTTCCAATTCCATCTTACTCATTCGCTCATTCGCTAGAGCGAACGCTTTAGCCACTAGGCTACCCCCACTGTCCCTTCACTCAGAGCATAAAAATATAGTTCGACTATTCTAATAAATATTCTTCAAAAGCACATATGACTTGCACACTGTCATGAGCCTATATTTATGAGCCAATGTCATGTATGAGTGGCTCGAAAGATGACACCGGGTGTTAGCTATGATTTCCATGTGAATATTTTTATTGAGACATAGCCTTCAAAAAACGCACTATCCGTGGTAGTCTAGAAAGAAAAGTTTATGTGAGAGAGGCTCTGTGCAGTTCGTGTTAAACATTTCAGCATTACATGCTTACCGTTTTTTCACATTTAAGACCATTTTATTTTCAGGGAATTGAAAAACCGTCATCAAGCGTGTTTCCTTTAGGAAACTCTTTAATCTTTACCACATGAGAAACGCTACATCCGCACACGTTCCCAATTTCTCCCGGTGGGGTTATCTATCAAGACTAGTTCCATGACATTGAAAGGAGGACTTTTTGTCTTTCCAAATTGTTTTCTAACGCTAATGGCTTGGCTTGCGATTCGAACTTGTCATTGTACGGATGTCTGATAATCTATCTGCACCTGCTTTTTCACATGCACGTTTTCACCTACTTGTGTAAGGTATTTGTTATCCTTCTCTGTTTTGGCAGTGCAATTGTTTTCTGCCAAACTAAGGTTGACTATCAAAGTCATTATATTGAATAACAATACAATACTAACTTTATTGTAAAATTAAGATATACGATCACGATACCATTTAATTGTTTATGTGGAATATGTGTGTTCACGATATTATTCTTGCAATTGTTATACCATGATTTTAAAAAGCAGTGCGAATCTGTTTGAAAGGGTTTACGGGACTGTAAGATACTTGTAAATTCCGCAGCCAGCCTCAGGAATTACAGAATTTACAAGGGTCTTACAGTCCCGTACACCCTTTTAAAACACAGTGTGATGAATGTTTTACGATTGAAATCTCAATTTAGCTTATCTTTAAAAACCCACATTCAATCTTCAACAGAATGAGACACAAAACGTTTCGCCATGAGTTTTCCTGAACGGTTGTAAAGGGAGATAACTCATGATGGTTCAGTTTATGATAAATATGATCGAATTTGAGGTTCTGTTAAATGACAGGTGAAATACTGAAACATTTTATTTTCTTATATTTTTATTGCCACAAACAAAATAGAAATTATGCCAACACTTTTATTACATAATTGTATATGCTTTGGCAGCCACATTCCATCTAAGATCAAGGTCATTTGTACAACCAGGGTAGTGTGTCAAGTGACAGATTTGACGGGGTGTACGATTCGTACAACCTGACAATTCGCCTAAAGGTTTTCGTAAGCAGAGTTAGGACATATGTGTCTTAAGGGTAATAAAAGATACATTTGAGATTACACGAGATCATCATGATCTTATTTCTACTGTACCATAAATGAACTGACGCTATCACGATGCTGTGCGTTTTCTAACCTCTCTGTAGACTTCCTGGCATTGATTACATACCATGTTTCATGTCTACCATTGCTTTGATTAACTGGAAATGAAAGGCACGTGAAATATATATGAAACGTCCACCGGAAAATAGGAAGGCTCGATAATTCAACGAAGCCGATTCCTTTTAAATTCATTGTGGAACACTTGAAACCAATGACGAAACCAAGTGTTCGTGGAAGAGGAAACAATATACTGCCCAGTCGGAAGCACCTGCTACTTACAAATATTGTGTAAAGTCCAAGTGCTGTTTTGAAGGCACACCCTGCATTATAGTACACATGCTAGGTGCAGCGTGCAGTGCTCAAACCCTGTTATTAGTATCTTATTTCTTGTATTGCATCGATCGAAGATATGGATGATGGTATCCATGCCAAAAAATTGATCTTGTAAATCAATGTAAGACCGTACCCTGAATAATTGTAAAGCATGGATGGTCCAGCAATCGTTACACGTCTTTAAGCGACGTGACTAATCATCGATTCGCTGAGATTATTCCATGTCAGCAAGGCATAAACATATGTTTTATGATCAATATTGTTCAGCAAAATACCTAATTATCTCCACGCAAGACACACGTGTGATAAAGATTGTTCAGAGGAAGCGACGCGAAATATCCCATACTCATAACCAATCTCCATTGTCAACTGTTTCATTTTTTTACTACGCCCTTAGCATAAGTTCATGAATCATTAACAAGACGTAATGATATTACTGTCAGGCGTTAATGCACATAACGATGTTGATACATAATATTATGACTTCAATTGTTATGACTGTTGACGTCAGGTGGACGTTGTGTATTGTCCGCAGGCTCTCAAACCAGAAGACTCCAGTATCAAATCAATACAAACAAAATGTCACTATTAATGTGAATAAAAGCGACAAAAACTCGCTCCACATTCATAAGAAATCCAAGCAAAAAGTCTATTGTACAATTGCGGCTATTTCATATGTTTACAAACCACTATCAAACAGTAATGATATCAGGTGTTCGCGAAACAAGTGAGCCTATCCTTTCTTGCCGTGCAAAGCAAATGCTAAACTTATACAATAGTTCGCCTGATACAAAACAATGTTTATTAAAAGAAATAATTAAAGGACAAGTGAACGTATCAAGTCAAAATGGGGACACATTTTATTCACTGCTGCATCGCAGATAGAAATGTCATCACTCTACATTCGGTTTGTGATTGGTAAGGCCTTCCAACACCTGTTTCTCCTCAGGTGCTATCTGGACAGGGAGTCCCATACTCCTGCTGATGAAGTTTCAGCGAAGAGGTCAATCTGACACCATACGCGTGTACAAACAAACTCAATAATTAAACGCCACGGTTGTTCCTTTTCACTACGACTTGATTAACGACACTATTTTGATGACTATATACCTAAGATCCATATTTGTGCCAACATGTGATTTTGTATATTCCCACGCCTTCATTTCTTCCCCAGGGTTCTTCTGTTCGAAATGTTTAGTCCAATTTCTTCAAAGATTCTTATCTTTCTCGTGTCTTTCTTAACGATCGGTATTCAACTTTCAACTATTTGGTATTTGTGGTGTTGCATTTGGCGGTGTCTTCCTAAATATTTTACAATGTGGCACACTGGCATTTCCGACCTCTTCACGAGACAAGAAGTACTTTTTATCAAAGACAATCCAGGGATACACCTGCCGATTAAGCTTGGGGATTGTCATTGATTAATATGCGTAGAGAGAGAAGTATTTAGAAAACGTTATCTTCAAGGGTTGTTCTTGTATTTGTGACCTTTTCTTGACACGATGCTGTGGCAGAATCACTTCCTAATCCATTTCTTGAAAACGCTTTGGGTCATTATCATATTTTAATTTGAAAAGGATCATTACTGTGTGTTTCATATTCTTATTGAAAATCACATTACACATCATGATGCTACGCTTGAGAGGAATTTAAAAATTGGTGAATATATAAGACGAGTATGTAGATGGCGACTTCTTGTCCCTTCTTCAGGTGATAAAGACACCGTCTTCTACAGGAATGAGCTATTGTGTACCAGGGCCCTGCTTCTCGAAGCCACATTATGTCAAGAGAAACAGACATCAGACCGTGAACAGGATGTCACGAGAACACCATGCATATCTTAATAGATAACTGAATAAACGATGGTTACTGTTAGTGACCTGGTGAATTGTATTGCCCTGGTGCTCGACGTGTATTAATGCACATGTGATAGTTTTATAGACAACATTTACCTAAATTGATATAGAGTTATATATTCAAAGGTATATACCAAAAAAGGGAGAATCCACTGCACTTTTCCGATAGTACGACCACCTTTTTTATGAATCACTGATACATATTGTGGAAACCAGTGCATCATAAATAAATCAGAAAGACAATGTATATGTTTAATACATAATATCTACCAGCCTATAACATTCGCGATGAAACCTCATTAGATCAGTCTTCAAGACCAATATGGACGCATGGCTTTTGTCCTGCAGTATTTAGTGAGTAAGGATTGATCGAGTTTGGTTTTACGCCGCTTTTAGCGCAATATTCCAGCAATATCACGGCGGGGAGACACCAGAAAAGTGAGTAAGGACATAAATGTGTTGTCGCTTATAAAGGGATTTTAATATGTTTCCTTGTGCATGGGGAAACAGGATTTCAGCAAACACGTAAACTGTTTAAGACCTCCGAAAAAAGAGAGACAATTTGTGTATAAAACTATTTTTGGAAGATCTTTGGTGCATTATCCGTTTGATTCAAGTTACAGTAATTATTGAAGAATTAGGAAGCAGTACCATAACGTCACCAATGAGTCCAGGGACCGACAGTTTACTATTCTGTGCGTAGGTGCCTGGAAAATGTGTTCAAGGGCGTAAAGCTTTCAGTCTATTCTTTAAGCTTTACATTTATGTTCTTTGACAGGAGTCATAGGTTAATTACGAACCACAACACATGTTCTTCACACATATGCATAGTGAATAATTTTGAACGTCAGGAATAACGTCTAGTCTCCCATTACGTTTGTCACACTATGTAATACTTTGTATGTATACTCTTCAAAACAGAAACTTGACATGCTGTTTTGACGTTGATTTACTGAGTGCATCAAACATGCTCAATTACAGTAAAATCATCACTTTACAAATTTCCAAAGCATGATCATCCAAAAAAGTGTTTGGTAAAATCACAGAGGGCTATTAAAGAATGCTGTCTGAGGAACTTTTGATACTCTTGCTAAAGTGCTGTGTGCAGTATCTGAGATGGCGGATTACGCTGGCACAAGCGTTGAACAAGAGTATCCCCTAAATGTTCATTGGGGGGACAAATCGGGTGTATGAGAAAGCCATGGTAACAACTGAATATTATTTTGCTCGTCAACACGTGCAACGTGAGGTCGAGCATGGTCAGTCTGGAAAAATCCACCGCTGACGTTGATGAAGGGAACGACGTGACGTTGCAAAATCTCATCTCTATTGCGAGCCCCATTCTCTGCACCTGCCACGTGCACAGAAGCTGCCCAGACATTATGATGGATACCTGCCCGCACCATGACATTTCCACCAACAAATATATCGACCTGCTGTACAGAGTTATCGGCGTAACGTTCGTTCCGACGTCTGTATACACGTGAACGTCCATCAGTACGTCTGAGAAGAAAGCGAGACTCATCTGAGAACAAATTTGTCCTCCATCTTGCCCGCAACCATCTCACGCGTTGTCTGCAGCATTGTTGGCGTTCTGTCGAACTGGTCTTCTCGTCTTCTTGCAAAATGTCCGGCTTCCAGTAACCGATTGCGCACTGTCGGGTCGGAGATTCGGCAGTCATGGGATTTGGGTTGTTGTGGATGTTGCGGCCGTGGTGCGTGAACGAAGATATCTCAACCTGGGAGGCGGTGGTAACTCTAGGTCGACCTGACCTGGGTCTGTCATTAACACTCCCAATATTGTTTATCGGGTCCATAGGTTTGAGATGGTATGTCTGGACACGCCAACGTGCCTTGCCTCCTCATGCTGTAATGCCCCTCATTGTAAATGGCAAATGGCGTTGTGTCGAGCTTCTGACAGTCTTGGCATTCTTATGTCGTAGCTTAAAGCAATGCACGTGAAGTACCGTTGATGTGACGTTTTAATTCCTACGGTGATAGGCTTCAGTTTGGGGTGATACACAGTTTCGTGATTTTGTTCAACGTTTCTTTTTTTAAACGTTTCGTCGTCCACAACCACAAGTTGGGATTCAGCATGGATTGGTTTGTGTCAAATATTTCCCAAAAATTCAAATTGCTCCTATGTCAGATCATAAGTTCTAATTGTGTATAACTTTGTGCTTGAGCGATGAATTATTATGAATGATATGAATGGAGGTTCATATTTTACAGAATAAGAAAGTAGTGACAAGTGATAAAGCCATCATTATTATATCAGTATAATGCAAAAGCCTTTAAAAAAAGTTTGCTTCATGCAAAGCTGTAACACAGATGGTGCACACGCTGTCCAGGACGGTCTTTTCGTGCGATGAACTTACATGTGTAGTTGTAGGTTCGAATTCCATCTTACTCAATCGCTCAGAAGAAGTGACAGAGTGAGATTAGTTTTACGCCGCTTTTACCAATATTTCAGCAATATCACGGCTGGGTACACCAGAAATGTGCTTCACACACTGTACCCATTTGGAGAATTGAACCGGGTCTTTGGCGTGATGAGCGAACGCTTTAATCACTAGGCTACCCCCACTGTCCCTTCACTCAGAGCATAAAAATGTAGTTCGACTATTCTAATAAGTATTCTTCAAAAGCACATATGACTTGCACACTGTCATGAGCCTATATTTATGAGTCAATATCATGTATGAGTCGCTCGAAAGATGACACTGGGTGTTAGCTATGACTTCCATGTGAATATTTTCATTGAGACATTTCTTAAAAAAACGCACTATCCGTGGTAGTCTAGAAAACAAAACGTTTATCTGAGAAAGGCTCTGTGCAGTTCGTGTTAAACATATCATCATTGCATGCTTATCGTTGTTGCACGTTTAAGACCATTTTATTTTCAGGGAATTGAAAAACCATCATCAAGCGTGTTTCCTTTAGGAAACGCTTTAATCTTTACTACATGAGAAATGCTACATCTGCACACGTTCCCAATTTCTCCCAGTGGGAATATCTATCAAGACTACTTCCATGACATTGAAAGGAAGGACTTTTTGTCTTTCCAAATTGTTTTCTAACGCTAATGGCTTGGCTGGCGATTAGAACTTGTCATTGTACGGATGTCTGATAATCTATCTGCACCTGCTTTTTCACATGCACGTGTTCACTTACTTTTGTAAGGTATTTGCTACCCTATTGTATTTTTGCAGTGCAATTGTTTTCTGCCAAAATAGGGTTGACTATCAGAGTCATTATATTGAATAACAATACAATAATAACTTTTTGGTAAAATTAAGATATACGATCACGATACCATTTAATTGTTTATGTGGAATATGTGTGTTCACGATATTATTCTTGCAATTGTTATACCATGATTTTAAAAAGCAGTGCGAAGGTGTTTTGAAAGAGTTTACGGGACTGTAAGATACTTGTAAATTCTTGCAGCCAGCCTCAGGAATTACAGAATTTACAAGGGTCTTACAGTCCCGTACACCCTTTTAAAACACAGTGTGAAGAATGTATTACGATTAAAATCTCAATTTAGCTTATCTTTAAAGATCCGCATTCAATCTTCGACAGAATGAGACACAAAACGTTTCGCCATGATTTTTCCTGAACGGTTGTAAAGGGAGATAACTCATGATGGTTTAGACTATGATAAATATGATCGAATTTGAGGTTCTGTTAAATGACAGGTGAAATACTGAAACATTTTTTACTTATATTTTTATTGCCACAAACAAAATATAAATTATGGCAACAATTTTATTACGCTGTTAATACTCATAATTGTAAATGCTTTGACAGCTGTTTGGCAGCCACATTCCATCTTAGGTCAAGGTCATATGTACAACCAGGGTAGTGTGTCAAGTGACAGATTTGACCGGGTGTACGATTTCGTACAACCTGGCAATTCGCCTAAAGGTTTTCGTAAGCAGAGTTAAGACAAATGTGTCTTAAGGGTAATAAAAGATACCTTTGAGATTACAAGAGATCATCATGATCCTATTTCTACTGTACCATAAATGGACTGAGGCTATCACGATGCTGTGCGTTTTCTAACCTCTCTGTAGACTTCCTGGCATTGATTGCATACCATGTTTCATCTCTACCATTGCTTTGATTAACTGGAAATGCTAGGCACGTGAAATATATATGAAACGTCCACCGGAAAATAGGAAGACTCGATAATTCAACGAAGCCGATTCCTTTTAAATTCATTGTGGAACACTTGAAATCAATGACGAAACCAAGTGATCGTGGAAGAGGAAAAAATATACTGCCCAGTCGGAAGCACCTGCTACTTACACATATTGTGTAAAGTCCAAGTGCTGTTTTGTAGGCACACCGTACATAGTAGTACACAAGCTATGCAGCGTCCAGTATTCAAACTCTGTTATTAGTATCTTATTTCTTGTATTGCACCGGTATCGCCGGCTTGTATGGACAGAGATCACGAGCTTATCACGTCACAACAAGCTCATTGATAAAATGTTTTCATCACGATAAACACAATGTGTCGGATTCTACACGCCCCCTACTTGCACATATAACTTGCACACACACGATGATATTTCTTGATACCAGTTCAACTACGACCTTCTTTTGACAGTTTTGAGTTGATGGGCCCAAGGCAAGATGCAACTCGTGCACCCTTAACTCAGCACATCAATTTCATGCCCAATCGTTTTGCAATCAACTATAGCGATAGACACGTGTCCAGTCTAATCTGAAAAGTCGCAAGCTGGAAAGGAGCTTGAAGGAATGTTGTAATTATTTTGAAGACATTTTGAAAAACTCCACCAACGAACAAATATAGCTTCGTTTATCAGGCTGACATTCCTAGGTAACTTCCTCTTCAGATTCGACATATCACAGCTAGAAATCTGACACATACACAAACTGTACAAGACAAGTGAATGCACCTATTGCCTGAGAGTTTCTCGTTCAGTTTCACCTATATGTAGGTGGTGTGAGTGTCAGGATTATTCTCTGACCTCATATTACTTATTTGCAATAAGATTCCAATCTATTGTATTTCAAAAAAAGATATTGTGTCTATTTATGTTATACCAAATAATACATCAAAATATTGAACTGACGCATTCATCTGACGAAAACGTTGTGGAGTAACATATCCTGATCTTAAAAGATTGCCTGACAATGGAAGAGATAAACATGGTTCGGGTTGTCCATTCCTACCTGTACACCTAGTCCGCTTCATATGTATCAGATATTGTGGACTCTTGGGTTATTATCCATGTCATTCACCGTATCTTTAGTGCAGTAGACAGAACGTCTACATAGAGCTGATGGTCGGTTGTTTGTACGCCTGGTTACATCATATCAAACGGCGTTATAGTTGTTACCCTACCTCGCACTCGGTGTTAACTTCGGGCTTTTTCTCCCACGAGTAACAGACACGTAAAATCGGCAAAACAAGGCTCAATCACTCTCAGCCTTATTCTTCGGAAAAGGGGTCGGATGACAGTGTTTGGGGTCGGTTCTGAAGTGATGGTCCAGTCGCCTCCGCATTCGTGTCATGAGTTTCAGAGGCCGACATATATAACCGTTAACTCAAGAGTCGCCCTGATGTTTCTAGGTTGGTCAGCAGGATACACATTCTCTCTCAAACTCAAAATGCTGGATGTCAGTATATGTATCACCTTTGGAATTCCTCTCACAAAAAGGTGAGGGTTCTCTTTTATTGTTTGACGCGAAGTTAAACCTGATATTTTACTCGCACTTATTCGAGATAATTGGAGGTTTAATAATAAGAATAATAGTATGGACATTTGTAGAGCGCAGTAGTAACTCCACACCTCAAGGGCATGATCTTTGAACGCGTTCTTACCACATCGTGATTTAAGAATGTAGATGCTCATAGCAAATATTCGTGGAATATACACTGGGCACATAGGAACTTGGTCTCCTCAGTTGAAGGATAAGACTGTCTTGTCTTGCAGCTTCAATATTGCCATAATTCGAATAAAATGTGTTTTGACAACATGTTTTATGTTTTAAACCCACATGCTACATTGATCACCCACATGATTCCTTTTAATATCAGTTAATACGTAGGTCTTACATTTTACATCTGTACCCACTTATAGTCAATAAAAGTCTTCAGTAGTTCAATTTAATTGTTATTGCTACGGTCACCGCGTTGGTGCAACAGTGATGGACAGCAACCGAACGACGAAAGAACTTGTAAACCCTTACGTCGTAATATTGATGACAAGAACTAATAATGTAAGTTCACCTGTTGTGCAACTTGACCAATGCGTTAGTGATTCATTCAATAAAATTGGCAGTTTACCTTTACCCTCCTAATTACCATGAGTTGTATCTTGCAATCATCCTTTGCACTGATGCCTGTCCTTTGTAATACAGATCACATCTAATTAGCTGTCACTTTACACTTTGAGCGATGAATTATTTATGAACGATATGAATGGAGATTCATATTTTACAGAATATGAAAATAAACAGACGTGATAATGTCACCATTCATATGCAGAATGCACCGTGCTTCATGCAAAACTGTAAAACAGGTGGTGCAAATGCTGTCCAGGATGGTCTGTTCGTGCTTTAAACTTACATGTGTTGTCGTAGGTTCGAATCCCATCTTATTCAATCGCTCAGAAGAAGTGAGTGAGTGAGTTTAATTCTACTCCGCTTATAGCAAAATTCCAGCCATATTCTGGTAAATCAGAAATTGGCTTTACACTTTGTAGCAACGTGGGGAATCGAGCTCGGGTCTTTGACATGACAAGCGAATGCTTTAACCACTAGGCTACCCCCACCGCCACTGCGTTAATGTCATTGACATATCTTTATGAGTCGATGTAAAGATGACAACGGGTGTTCGCAATGATTTGTATATGACTATTGCTTTTGAGACATATTCTTCAAAAATGCACCATCTGTAGCAGTCTGTAAAACATTTAACGTTTATCTGAGAAAGGTTCTGTGCAATTCGTGTTAAACATATCAGCCTTGTGCGATTATCTTTTTCAAGTCTAAGACCACTTCATTTTAGTGGAGATGAAAAAACATCACTTTAATCTGCACCACATGAGAAATGCTACAATCGAACACGTTCCCAATTTCTCCCGGAGGGAACATCTATCAAGACTACTTCCATGACATTGAAAGGGAGGACTTTTTGTCAAATCTAAATTGTTTTATAACGCTAATGGCTTGGCTGTTGATTAGAACTTGTCATTGTACGGATGTCTGACAATCTGTCTGCACCTGCTTTTTCACATGCACGTGTTCATAATATACTTTTGTAAAGTATATATTATCCTTCTGTATTTGTGGTGGTGTAATTGTTCTCTGTCAAACTAGGGTCGACTAACGGGGTCAATATATTTAATATATAATAATACCTTCATTGTAGAAATGAAGTATACGATCACGATACCAATAAGTTGTATATGTGGCATATGTTCACGTATCCTACAATAGTGATATCATGATTACGATGCTCTTTCTGCAATAGGTCTCATGGTAGCTTTGAGATTACAAGAGATCATCAAAATCCTATTTCTACAGGAACTGTACCATAAATGGAGAAACGCTATCACTATGCTGTGCGTTGTCCAACCTCTCTGTAGACTTCCTGGCATTGATAGCATACCATGTTTCATGTCTACCATTGCTTTGATTACTGGACTGCAAAATGAGCTTTGAGGTAACGTTGCTAACAGCCTAACATAAGCATTAGATGGTGTAGACGAAAATTAAAGGCACGTGAAATAAATATGAAACGTCCACCTTAAAATAGGAAGGCTCGATAATTCAAAGAAGCCGATTCCTTTTAAATTCATTGTGCCACACTTGAAATCAATGACGAAACCAGGTGTTTGTGGAAGAGGAAACAATATACTGCCCATCCGGAAGCACCTGCTACCTTCACATATTGTGTAAAGTCCAAGTGCTGTTTTGTAGACACACCCTACATTATAGTACACATACTAGGTGCAGCGTGCAGTGCTCAAACCCTGTTATTAGTATCTTATTTCTTGTATTGCATCGATTGAAGCTATGGATGACGGTATCGATGCCAAATATTGATCTCGTAAATTAATGTAAGACTGTGCCGTGAATAATTGTAAATCATGGATGGTGCAGCAATTGTTACACGTCTTTAAATAGTGATAACTAATCAGCGATTCGCTGAGATTATTCCATGACACCAAGACATGGATATATGTGATTTATGATCAATATTGCTCAGCAAAATACCTAATAATCTCACACGTGTGATAAAGATTGTTCAGAGGAAGCGACATTTTTAACTACGCCCTTCACATACGTCTCCATACGTCTCCATGCAAGACACACGTGTGATAAATATTGTTCAGAGTGAGTAAGTGAGTTAATATTTATCGTCACATCGGCAATATTTCAGTCATATCGTGACGAGAACAGTTTGTAACTATATTAAAGATCAATAAAGTAGGACATTTAAAACCTGTTGACGAAGAACAGTAAAACTACTAGTGTATCACAGATATCCATTTAATATTGTTCAGAGGAAGCGACGCGAAATATCCCATACTCGTAACAAATGTCTATTGTCAACTGTTACATTTTTAACTACGCCCTTCACATACGTTCATGATTCATGAACAAATCGTGATGATATTACTGGCATGCGGTAATGCACATAACGATGTTGATACATAATATTATGACTTCAATTGTTATGACTGTTGACGTCAGGTGGACGTTGTATATTGTCCGCAAGCTCTCAAACCAGGAGACTCCAGTTGTCGCTAATTTTAAAATTAATACAAACAAAATGTCACTATTAATGTGAATAAAAGCGCCAAAACCCGCTCCACATCCATAAGAAATCTAAGCAAAACCAACGTCCGTTGTACAGCTGCGGCGATATAAATTTCATCGGCTTACAAACCACAATCAAATAGTAATAATACCAGGTGTTCGCGAAACAAGTGAGCCTATCCTTTCTCGCCGCGAAAAGCAAATGCTAAACTTATACAATAGTTCACCTGAAAAAAACAATATTTATTCCAAAAAATAATGAAAGGACAAGTGAACGTATCAAGTCAAAATGAGGAATGAAATCTGACATAGTATTTGTCACTGATGCATCACAGTTAGAAATGTCATCACATTACATTCAGTTTGTGATTTTATCTGCGGTCACCATTGGTAAGGTGTTGAGCACCGGATTCTCCCCTGGTGCTATCTGGACAGGGAGTCCCATCCTCCTGCTAATGAAGTTTCAGAAAAGAGGTTAATCTGACACCATACACTGTGTACAAACAAACTCAATAATTAAATGCCACTGTTGTTCCTTTTCACTACGACTTGATTAACGACACTATTTTTAAGACTATTTACCTAAGATCCATATTTGTGCGGACATGTGATTTTGTATATACCTCCCGCCTTCATTCCTTCCCCAGGGTTCTTCTGTTCGAAATGTATAGTCCAATTTCTTCAATGATTAGTATCTTTCTCGTGTCTTTCTAAACGATCGCACGCAATGCTTTTCAACTATTTGGTATTTGTGGTGTTGCATTTGGCGATGTCTTCCTAAATATTTGCAATGTGGCACACTGGCATTTCCGACCTCTTCACAAGACAAGACGTACTTTTTATCAAAGACAATCCAGGGATACACCTGCTGATTAAGCTTAGGGATTGGCATTGACTAATATGCGTATAGAGAGAAGTATACTGAGTCAAAAAAGAAACTTCACATTCTTTCTTCACTGCACTATAAAAGAACAAGATGGAAAGATGGTTAAATTGTTATTATTTCATTGCTGAGATCTGTGTGATGTACTCGATACACTGACAGTGCCATAATCAGTTCCATTAGGCTACACCGCCGTTCCAAAACATGGGTATACAGAATGTCAAGTCACAAGAATAAAAATGCGAAATTTCTCTTTTCAATATCGTGTATGGCCGCCCTGCGTATTCACCACTGCCAAACACCGTCTCCTCATCGACTGCCTGATGCTTGTGAACACGTGGTTGGGGATTCTGTGCCATTGCTCTTGCAAGGCAGCGCCAAGTTCCTGCAAATTCTGAGGTTGGTTCCTAAGACCACGGTTGTTCCCACAGAAAGCACCCCACACCATGCAATTTCCGCCCCCGAATCTGTCGACTTCCTGTACACAACATTGGGCATACCGTTCACGACGTCGTCTCCAGACTCTATTCCTGCCGTCCGCGAATCTGAGGGTAAACCTGGATTCATCGCTAAAGACGACTCGATTCCAGTCTCTCTGGGTCCATCGGAGGTGACGTTGGGCCCACAGCAGACGTTGACGTTGATGAAACGGCGTCAATATTGGCCCACGATATGGACGTCGAGAATGGAGATTGGCAGCCCGCAACCGATTTCGAATGGTCTGTGAGGACAGTCGACCTCTAAACATCTCAGCCCTGGTTCGTGTAGCCGGCAGAAATCTGTCAAGTAGGTGACGCAGGACGATTTGACGGTCTTCTGCTCGTGACGTCACACGTGGACGACCCGACCTTGGGCGATCAGAAGTGGTGCCAGTCTGTTGTAGACGACCTCGCAAGTCATACACAGTACGACGGCTGCATCCCATTGCTCTTGCGACGTCAATAACTGATCTTCCAGCTTGCAACATGCCAACGGCACGTTCACGTTGCACATTTGACAATCGTGGCATTTCAAGTACCGTTAGAACTGTGGTTTAAAAGAGTTTTTTTCAATTCTTAAGGCCAATGCAAACACGTGCATATGAAGAAAACTTCGATGCGAAGATCACGTGATCGACTGCACGTGCAAAACCTGATTTGGCACTAACGTCATTTGCACGACGAATGGATGGGTTTGAGTGGGTTTTGCTAACGTTTTTCTAGAGTCGAAAGATAGGGATCCCATTTCGGATACATAGATGTATCATCAGAGAAAAATTATTCATTATTTTTCAACTTACATTTTGTGAAGTTTCTTTTTTGACTCAGTATATTTAGAAAATGTTATTTTCAAGGCTTGTTCTTGTATTGGTAATCCTTTCTTGACAGTGCTGTGGCAGAATCACTTCCTAATCCATTTCTGGAAAACACACATCAGGAGATGTTTAATTACTATCCGATCATTAATGTCTGATTCGTATTCATTTTGAAAATCACGTTACACATCATGATGTTTCTGTCAGTGATTACTGCAGTATTGAAACCGTGAAGACACTCTTTCCTACAATACCTTTCAATGGTCGCTAAGCAAAGTGTAGTCTTTTTGCTCCACCAGGACCAGCTGACCACGGACTCCGATCTTACATTCGATCCGACATTTTCTCGAAGGGATCATACCCGTGGTCAGACGTTTGCCCAAGTGTAGGAAAGGAAATACTTGGGGAGAAACGCATATGTTGCATTTTGTGAACGTCCCTAACTTTAATGAAGTATTTATTGAAACAATATGTTTCACTTTGTGGTAGTTCGCTTGAGTTTGAACCTTCAAAACGAAATTAAACTGCGACCTTTATATTGTCTTTCCATGGAGGTCCATAAGGAACTCACACAATGAAAGACTTAATTCACATGATACCTTAATTCAAAATGTATGTGTATATATATTTTCATTTCTTATGCATGACGTATTGTTTACCAACAGATTCGGACACATTATTGTTTGAGTGAGAATGATCTGTCGGGGACTACCAATACTTCAGTTAGCGTCAATGTGTTGAAATGCAATAGGTACAAATGGATTCGTGATGATCATGTCATCAAATGACCAGTTACCTGCATCACAATTTAATCAAACTTTCTGACCTTATCCAGTGTATGCCAAAAATCGTAAAGATTAAAGGATCTAAATGATCACAAACAATTCAAGACGAAAATAACACCTGTATCTGTCTTTGTTCATATTTAGGTTTCCGTCTATTATTAATGAATTTGAGGTTGTCATTAGAGACTAAAGATTGTATTGAACTGTCAGTACAAGGCCAAATAGAATCGGTATCGCCGGCCTGTTAGGAGAGAGTGAGATCACAAGCTCGTCACGTCACAACAAGCTCATTGTTTTCATCACGATAAACACAATGTGTGGGATTCTACACGCCCCCTACTCGCACATATAACTTGCACACACACGATGATATTTCTTGATACCAGTTCAACTACGACCTTCCTTTGACAGTTTTGAGTTAATGGCCCAAGGCAAGATGCAACTCATGCACCCTTATCTCAGCACATCAATTCCATGCCCAATCGGTTTGCAATCAACTATAGCAATAGACACGTGTCCAGTCTAATCTGAAAAATCGCAAACTGGAAAAGAGCTTGAAGGAATGTTGTAATTATTGTGAAGATACTTTATCGGACATTCCTGGCTAACTTCCTCTTCAGATTCGACATATCATGGCTTGAAATCGGACACATGTACAAATTGTACAAGACAAGTGAGTGTACCCATTGCCATTGAAAACCGAGAGGTTATCGTTCAATTTCACCTATATGTGGTGAAGTCAGTTTCAGGATTAATCTCTGACCTCAAATTACATATCTGCCTTAATCTTTACATAATTCTGTTGTATTTTGTCTACTTGTATAAAACCGATGTATTCATTATTTGTAACAAAGAGAATAATATATATTTATGTTTTTTTCCAGTAATGCGTGGAAACATTGCACTTACGCATTCACACTGTGTCGCAAAAACGCTGACGTGTAACATAAACTGATCTTAAAAGAGTTACCGACACGGTATGGATGAGATAAAAAAGGTTCGGTAAAAAGGACGGTGGGTTAACCTAGTGGATCGATTCCCCAGATAGGTGCAATGTATGAAGCCCATTTCTTGTCTTGCTCGCAGAGATATTGCTGGAATATTGTTGAAAGGGCGTACAACCAAACTCACTCACTCATTATTCGGCGAAACCGCATTATCAGGGGTTCAAGGGAGATTTCTCTCTCTCTCACTACTTCGATCAGGCGAGTGTGGACTCCCGTCCTCCACCGACACAGAGGCGCAATCCACGGCAAACGGGTTGGTGGACCAAATATACCCCCGGGTCAACAACGGGGGGGTTGAAGAGCGCTTAGCGTGCCCACATGGTGCTGAAAGTATGCATGTATAATATAGTTTCTGTCAACAATTTGACAAAACTACCTCTGATAGTGCTACAAAGACATTTAATCAGCACCTGTGCTGGTGATTCAAGTTTTCTTGCCAGATTCAGCGTAAAATTTGATAAATTTCCATCAATATCATGAAATGCATTGACAGGGATAATAATAAGTATATTGTTTGTTGTTTTCAATATTGTGGATTAATTTATCAGGTATACTTCATACATTTTTTGTATGACAATACTGAAATGTTTCCATCAAATTCATGTCACTATATATGGCTAGCATCAGTTCTTGTGAAATTGGTCATGTCAATATTCTTCAAAATGTGCATGATGCTCTTAACATTTTAAACACATGGTGCTGAAAGTATATATGTATAATATAGTTCCTGTCAAGAATTTGACAAAACTACCTTTGATAGTCTACAAAGATATTTAATTTAGCATCTGTGCTGGTGATTCAGGTTTTCTTGTCAGATTCAGTGAGAAATATGACGAAGTTTCCATCAATATCATGTGTCATTGAAACAACTTGTTCAGTATTTCATTTTTGAAGGAATGAATAAAATTTGTTATTTTAATCCTCAGAATGTGTTAGTTTTATCTTATTGTGAGAGTGATTCATGTTTGTAGTATTTGAATGGTAAGAAAAGTAGATTTACTTATTTTTTACAATGTGGGCCCACCTAAAAAAACTCTGAAGAAAAATACATAAGTGGACCCACATATCTGTCCACTTTAAGACCTTCAGTTTCGTAGGTGAGCTCGATGCATAACCAAAGTATGCAGATTTTTCTGTCTTTTTTAAATGTGGGCCCACCCACAAAAGTCTCTAAATGTGGGCCCACATTTCTGTTTTCACGTCGATGCATAGTTTTGTAGTTGATATCGATGTAGTACTGCTTGATATCCACCTATTAAATAAGGACAATGAAATGGCCTACCTTTCCTGGCTCAGATATCGGTTACTTCAGCATCAGGGGGTACTCTTGTGACTCTATAACTCGAGTAAGATTACTAAGAATGTACCTCCACCAACAACATGTGGGCCCACATACGAGTCCCTCCAGTAACCAGCTAGGAGGTGATCCAGAGTTCGGTCATATCGACAAACACGCAGACAAATCGTGAAGCTCAATAACGCTATTCGTATTGATGGAAATGGTTCTCTAAGTAGAATAACCTGGGCATTTTTAATGATGAATCAAGTGACGGACGATATCGTACATTGCTTTGACAGCGCCATGTTTTTTCTCAGATACAAAACTAAACGTCATAGCTCCAAGGTGTATTTAGAGTTAGCTCCCCTTGCAATTCAAAGCACTGATAATGCGGTTTCGCCCATTATTCTTCGGGAAAAAGGTCGGATGATGGGGATCCTGTTGGTGGGGAAGCGGTGGTCCAGTCGCCTCAGCATTTGTATCTCTAGTTTCGTTCCAGACACCGACATTCGTTAGTATAAGATTTGTCCTATATGTTTCCATGGTTTGTCTTCAGGATACAACTTCTCTCTCAGACGCAAAATACTCGATGTCAGTACATGTATCACCTTTGGCTTTCCTCTCACAAAAAGGTGAGGATTTTCTATTATTGTTTGAAGCGAAGTTAAACCTGATATTTTACTCTCACCTATTCAAGACAGTTTGGAGTTTGAGAGCGTTCTTACAACATAAGGATTTAAGAGTGTAGCACATAGTAGATAGTAGCTTGGTCTCTTCAACCAGATGATAGGACTGTCTTGCTGGACGTAATTTCAAAATGCCATAAATTCGAATATTATGTGTTTGGACAGCATAGTGTTTCATGTTTTTAACCCATATGCTATTTCGATTACCCACATGATTTAATATCAGTTAATATGTACGTCTTGCATTTCAAATTTGTACCACTTTATAGCCAATAACAGTCTACAATAAGTTCAATATTTCATTGTTATAGCTACGTTCACCATGTTTGATAGCAACCGAACAACGAACGAACCTGTAAACCCTTACGTCGTAACATTGATGGCAAGAACCAATAATGTACGTTTATCTATTGTGTAACTTGACCGATACGTTAGTGATTCATTCAATAAAATTGTCAGTTGCCTTTACGCTCCTAATTACCATGAGTAGTATCTTGCAATCATACTTTGCACTGATACCTGTCCTTTGTAATACAGATCACATCTAATTAGCTGTCACTTTACAATACATTTCACGTGCAACACATTATTCTATTCAGTATCATGACATGTATAAGGATATATTAGATGGCTGGCTAAAAGATCAAAGGTGCCACATGAATCATTATCGATTGATGATAACGGTCTCTTAAAACGTTTTGAATAACTGACATTATTTTCCGGGAAGGCAAGATGATGTCAACCAGTTCTTTTTTATCAACGGTTATCCCTGAGATGTTGAAACCCTTGTGTTATGTCACAGCCGCCACACAGTTTGTCCACTAAGGAATACAGCCTTTACCACGACATAGAAATAGAAAAGACATTCCTTAAAAATGAATGAATGACTCCTACTCAGCATTTGTCATTCAACAGCACAATTCAGATAAACGACCACCGTTTTTTGTTTATACATTATCAGATATATTATACATTATACATTATCAGATATCGTAAAGCACTAATTTTCTTGCCTTGCAATTGCTTCAGCAGGGGTGGAATCAAAGTCACAGCCTTAACGTCTAAAAACACAGCATCTCACAATGACTAGCGAAAGAAGCACTGATCAATATTCCAGGGTTATGGATAATCACACACAGAACGAGCAATAAGATGTAACTTATTTGATCATGAACTAATAAACTGTAAATAGAGCGTAGTTTTTGTCTCTTGACGTAGGGGGGCTGGCAACTACGTGGTCCATTCCGTCATTAAAACGTCATCTCACTCCCATTACAGCGTCCATGTGTTTTAAACGACAGTAGTTTATGCAGAATTATTCTTCATTGTACAACCAATGACATGCAGGAAAACGTAAATGTCGGTCTCTTATTGTTCTGTCCAGTCTTTAGGACTTCCATCACAGTTTATGTCCAAATTATACGTCTCCAAAGAGATGCTGAAATAACACAATGCTGGCGTCGGTACCTGAAATATGGCTGACTGGCTGACTCGTATAGAACCTTAGATCTACATTTTAATGAATAGACTTTATTTTTCGGTTGGCCGATGAAAAACGTAAACCACATGATACACTCCATATATAATTAATTCTTCAAACCAACACTTATTATACATGCAGGTCGATAAATAATAGTTTTAAACCATATGATAAAATACTTGCACATACTCGCGTTTTCCATATATTATTCGATATAAAAGTAATGATCTACCTTCAGTTGTTGACGATCTATAGCCTGTTTCTATAGTTAAAATGTTTTAGAGTTAATTTTAGTTTTAAATTGAAATCTGTGATAACGTACTTATTTAAGTGTACTACGTTGACAGGGTTTTATAATTTACGTTCATTTATTATGAAATTATAACTTGCTTTTAGTCACGATATGGCTGAAATATTGCCGATGTCATTTAAATTCTTAACTCACTCACTCACTCTAAGAATGAATGGTGGTTAACTGGCCAATTCCTTACGACTGATTCACTCACTTGATAGAGATGTGATGAAGAGTTCAACATCATTGTTCTCGTATTTGATATGTATTGACGCATATGGCTGATTGTATTAGTCCGGGCAAATACTGGCCTTACGGCGCTGGCACGAGACACTAAGCTACAGTGTTAGCATGGCTGCTTCGCTGGAACTCAGTATACTTACGTTGAGCCAATGAGTTCTCACTTTATATTCACCAGGTAACAACACGGGTGACGGCATTGAATCCTTGACTTCCCGCTCGCCAAGCAGACGCCCAATCCTGTAGAACAAGAAGGTGTCCCCAATATGACTAACCCGGTTGTTTAATATTTAGATCTTTGCATAATTATTTAAGGTGGCAACAAGCTATATATACTATCCCAAAACAAGAAACGCATAGGCCAGAAATCTGTTGCGAAAATGTTGTATTTTTCAAACATGTATAAGTCGTCCACAAATAAACTTTAGTACATGAATTTTTACAACAGATTAGAAGGTAATGTCTATACAACCAAGTTGATACTTTTAGATAAAGGAGACGTTGAGCGCGATGGTGACGACGTAGCACGGTCCCGACATCGGGTCTCCTGGCTCTCAGACCAATCGCTTTCAATTTGTTCCGTACAGTTTGATGTGATGTCATCGATATATCTAAAACTTCAGTAAAACATCATGACCCAGCTTAAGTAAACTCGTGGAGGAATCGTTAACTCGTCACGATGCATGAAGGCCTGGGTTGAACTCCCCATTAGGGTAACATGGGTGGAACACATATCTTGTGTTCCCAACGGATATGTGTGTATTTCTGAAAGGAGCAAAATACCATTCTCACTCACTGAAGTGATTGTATGCGTACAATTTGTATTAATCACAGCTGATTTGTATTAATCCATTCGGATGATCGAGGCAGGTTATTCTCCGATGTTGTGTTAATGGCGGGACAGTATACGTTCACCTTTTTGCCAACGTCTTGTCATCAAAGTTAAAAACATTTACACACATTCATAAACAAATCGTTATGGCACAGTCGGAATCTCGTACAACAGACTCCATTCTTAACATTGGGATAGTTTGCGAATTTGACACTTTGTACGATATCTTACAAAAAGACCTATTAAGTCGTCCTTTCAGTTTTTTCAGTGTCATTAGCCCGATGCTGACGTCACTCGTAACATATGTCAGACAGAGGTCATGTAGACTGACTCTGATGCTGACGTCACTCATTGTAACATATTTTGGAAATATGCAGATCCTGGTGACAACGACAAAACCCTTCATGGTTGAGATGAAATCGATTTTAACTGACAATGTGAGTATGCTGATTCCACGTACATCGCAGCATTACAGCATCTGTAAACTATTCTGGCCTTTCCAAATTGACCAACAGTCGGTGCAGAAATGTTTTGAATCATATGCTGATAGAAACCAGGATCCTGGTGAATGGCAACATAAACAAAACCCTTCAATATTCACAACGGGCTACAAGATCTTATGATAAAAATATAATAGCAGGGTCGAACAATTTATGTTTAACATACACTACTGATTTTACCTTATCGACGTACACGTCGAAATGTAGTGCTTATTTCACGTTTGCATTCTCCCAGTTATGAACTACGCCTGAAACGACAGGTAATATTTGAACCTCTTTCCCTAGATCTGAGAATGATAATCTTCACACTTCGTGCAAACTGTTATTTGTTGCCAACACTCTGTCGCAGCTAATGGGTCAATGCGAATCTGGAAAGTTTTTCAAAACAGAGTTTAATCCGAGTGACTGACAACATGAGGTACGATGATGAAGCAACGGAGACTGACCACCAACTGTGTTTAACAATTCAAACCTCACACCTCATGCTGACAAACTTGGACAATGTTAACGGACGGACGTGTATTAGTGTTCGTGCGTGCTCAAACAAGTTCAGCCGTTCTCACTTATGAGGTGCAATTGTTGTCCGCCCTGATCAGATCAAATACTTGTTAAGTTGATTAGATAAGTTACCATATTTTAACTGGGTACAGTGAAGGCAACTTCTGGCATTTCAGGATTCCCCCAGGATCCATTTCGTATTCGACAGCAACACCTCAAACACGCAAAACGATATTTACGTTACCTGTCCACCCCTTTGAATTGAAAGAGATATGTTGCAATAAGGAAATACGAACAATAAGTAATGATTATTGTTACAGTTATGTTGATTGGTGAGTGACCCAGCCTTGCTTCCATGTCTGTTATGGTGAGCTCAGACAAAAGACTTGCTGATGATACCTACGTTACTGCAATATATAGCCTTAAACACGAAGCACATAAAGTGGACCAACGTCAAAAAAATTGAAAACGTCAAGAAATGTATGGTGACACAAACAACTTGGTCTATGGCATACCTCCTCCTACATCTACTCTTGAAACTAGTCAAATACAACGTATATGATGAGTGATACTTACGTTACTAGGGTTGTATTTGCACGAGACATTCAACATGAAATTAATTAGCATATAGAATTTTTAAAAAATTAGTACAGTCATTGGCTTCATACATATATCGGTGGTTTTTATTTTCACATTTTCCCTGTTTGGTCGATTTTTCCAGTTAAAAATACATACGTTACGGATACATACGTTACGAAGATGCGAATCAATGACTTTAGAGCTTTCCTGATAACATTTCTTGCTTCGAAATTAAAAAAAACTACATGGTTGATTAGATTGTCCTTGTAGTGATCTACCAAAATTTACTGATTTGATATTTTTTAAGACAATATAACCGATACCTCCGTGAATACATATTTAAAAAACAGCTTCAACGCCAATCGGGTTTAAGCACACATCAAACATAATATATTTGATGAAGACGCTATTAAAAACCTGTAACGTAGATATCTGAGAGATTGTTTCACCCAGATGTGTCCTTTATTCACTACATCACAGCATTTTCAACATAGGACTGGTGTGGTGCACACTGTGGGAAATCATACTTCATATGGTCCTTTATCAGAAAACCAAACCAATTCAAGTCAACTGAAAAGTAAATTTTGCACTTTTTCTAAAATGCGTTTGCACCTTATTAGTAACAACGGGTGACAGTTTACTGATCATCAGTTGGTTTATGAAAGCAGCAACAATAGCATTCTACTTTATAATATGATATCTAATATAACAGCGCTTTGTCAGTGTACTTAGAAAGAACATAAATCGTGGCCTTCTGATCCGAGGTCGGACGCCTTGTCCACGCGACCAAAGAGGGCAACCTCGTCAACAAACTGACAAGGTAACCATGTCATATGTGAGATGACACAACGCCCTGCTACACTAATTGCACATTATGTATCGTGTATCTCCTAGGTTCGCATACAGTGTTTGTTAAATATTTTGCATTATTGTCTAAAAATCCGCTTCGCATCCTGCACCCATGCACTCTTCGCCCCCAAATGTCGTCACACCCTGCAGGTCGGTAGAAAGTTTTCACGATCACCTGTTAGTAGCAGAAAACATGACGCAGTAAGTGAATTAATTAAAACGATAAGGGTTAATGTTCTCAGATGCATAGGCAGGAACCTGACTGTTGATGAATCTGCTCAGTATCAGGACACTGGATATGTATATGGTGCCATTGTATCGGTCATTGTAACAAAAAGCGATCTCTTTGGATATGTGTATAGTGGTCAAGGGCGTAGTCCTTTAGTCCTGTCCCTATTGAATCACTCTATGTTAAAGATCCAAAATATAGCACGAAACGGTACATTTGAACTGAAACTAATGTCCTTATCACAGTGCTCGTATTCCCGAGTCCCTGTAACGTCGTTGTTTAATCTTCCAGAAAAGCTGCTATCCCAAGTACCAGGACACTGTCTGATCAACCTCCTCATGTATCTTTTCAGTTGAAACTGTCCATCTATGTTCTATTCATTGAATCGCTTTTAACTAATATATATCATGACAAGATGTAACATACTGTCATAAATACAGACGACAAACAAAATTATTTATAAGCTTCATAGGGACGATTCATGTGACATTGATTGTGCAAAGTTTCTGATGCAATGGATTTAGGTATTAACTGACTTAGATGTTACGACATAAGCTGATAAACTTCAGGATACGATAACATGTAGATATTTCACTTCAGTACTTTTTTTTATATATCTCAAGCTATCTCGTACCATTATGAGTAAGAGTACGATAGGCAGTTCAGGGGCATGACATGCTCACCCTTTGATCTGAAGGGAGCCGTTCAATGCAACGAGAATTCTGGTACAGATTAAAACACATTCTAGACCTGGTTCGTTTCATCCATTCCATATACCTATTAGTAGAAAACAGATCAGTTCAGACATTCCTTCAGACGTGATAAATGAAGATGAAACGTACGCGTTATTCGTGGGGTGGCAAACATGTTCTGAGACTCATAATAAATTATATTTTGGGCACACTAACAGCCTGTCGCTTGGAGGAATGCAATTGCAATACCTCAGACAGTACTTCTATCCACTTCCATTCAATTCTACTTTCATGACCGGAGTTGTACCTCAATCACTTACTGTGTTGATTCTCCATCATAAGGGATAAATATTTCAATATCAAAACAGTAAAGGACCTTTTTACTAAAGTTAATTATCGTTTAATCATTGATTTTTTAAAAGAGATAGATTTGTTAAAAGGATTTCGATATATGTTTTGTATATATATAAAGTTTTATAATTGGTAGTTCAGATTATCAACTTAGATTGTTAGTGGCTGTATCCTCCTGTTAGTAGCGTAAAATTATTGTCCTCCTGAGAGGGTACGTAAGTCCCCAAATCTTTCAAATTGAAATTTTCTCGTACCAAGTTTTTAAACGTAGTATTTTTGTTCTTTTAAATTTCGGCTAAATTATCCTACAGTCGCCAGCGGCTGAAGGGATGGTGTAAATCCAGCTAGTCTCATTGCAGGTAGCGAAAGTAATGTAAGTCCCCATGGTTCCTAGTATGGCGATCTACCTTCAGTTGATGGATATCTGTGATTTTCTAGTATTTGTACTGTCCATCGTCGACAGGTTTTAATCTTCAAAATGTTTTCACTTTTTATTGTATAAATTGTTTTCGTCACGATATGGCTGAGATATTGCCGATGTGACGTTAAATATTAACTCACTCACTCACCTCAATCACTTGCACTTTTCGATGATATCATGATGCACACATGATATACGGCTCTGGATGTCGACTAAACACCTAAGTTAAACCATAAGACAGAACTCATCATTAGTTCCAGACAATTGCTACTTAGAATTGTAGCTTCCACTTTACAAGTCCGACAGAACGCTGTCAATCCAAGTGGCCAAGCACGGAATTCGGGTGTTATCTTCAAAATCTACTCTGGGATCCGAGCGTCAGACAGATACTGTATTACACATTATCACTCGAATGACATTACTCAGACTCGACGCTACATTAGCAGTGAAGCAAAGTAACGGAAACACTGATCAATTCACTGATCACATATCGGGTGGATTACTGTAATTCGTTGCTATATTATCAAACAGACAAAGTTTAGAATAATTGCAGAGAGTGCAAAAATTCCGTGGCTAAATTGATATGTGGTACGAGCAAGCGTGAACATGTGATGCCAGTTTTACGACAACAGTTTTAGCTTCCAATTCAACACAACATTGGGTACACATGATCGTATGTGAAGTTCTCAATCATCAAACTCCATGTTACTTGCAGGAACTTATCACAAGGATTCATCAGCCGGGTAGAATCCTACCATCCGCTTTCTCTCGCCAGCTAACTCTGTCCAAATCTTGAAAATCATCCTATGGTGACAGGAATTTTGCTGTGGCAGGTCCAGTCCTCTGGAGTGAATTCTAGAACACCTACAGCAAGTCACTGATTTCAGATATTCCAGCATCAAGTGAAGTCCTGCTATTCCAAAGAACCTATGACTTGCACCTCTGAACAACATTTTGATTTTAGGAGCAATATAAATTATTCATTTATACTTCTCGTGGTATCGGTGCAATAGGTATTACCTTAAAATAGACTGTAAAATATCGGCTATCAATTATCTCCAACTGAAAGGTTTGACGCCCATTCATTCTGAAAATATGTATACTCCAGATGACGGTAAGAGGTCGACGATAAACTTACAGTGGGTTAAAGAATGCAACCACGAAGGACAGTGTTCATAAAGTACAGGATATAACGGGGGATGTTCAACGACCAACAACACAACTAAGCAAGAAGTCACCTCACATGGGAGAGTTTGGAACATTGTGAGGAAGCATGAAAAATGTTTCACGGCTTCCGACTCCAGGTTCAGAATCCATTGTGAGAATTTAGTTGATTACTTCCGTTCTCTGAGAGTGCAGAGGATCCCTAATTTTGAACTTCCCTCTTGAAATCATGATTAATTCTATGCTTATCTGCTCAGGAAGCTGCATACGAATATCAAATCAAGGTGTGATGTTCCACCACACCATTAGGCCCATATTCAGACAACAATGTTTAGCAGCAGTTTCGTGCACTATGTGACAATCGGGATGTCACTTGTTAGGATAAACCAACTGAAATGTTTGCACACGTTGATTTATGACATTTTCATTCAAATTCCACAGATCTGCCAACTTCACACCTACACCACATCAGAACAAAAAATACTTCGTATGCAAGAATTATTAGTTCCCTTCCTGTTTTTTAAGGTCTCCAACGTGTGGAAATTCAAGATTCATACGTACATTTTATGAGTGGGATGCCCATTATATGCGCCTTTTAAGCTAACAAAGTGCACAACTAAGAAATTTGTTTTTCTGGATTTATTCAGCGGACATTAGAAGCTAGATTGCATAAACAATTACATTTAAAAAATAAACATCCATAGTTTGAATGTCAGCAGAATTCTCTGGAGCCGTATGGTTAAATTTCCAGTCGTAAAGTCGAGAACTTTTGTTCGATGATCCACATAACTGCAACTCGTGAAGCCCTTTTCTGGTACCCCTCGCCATGATATTGACTCAATACTGCTAGAAGCACAGTAAAACTGTACTCACTCACTTTCTGTAGAGGGGCTATTCCGTTGCATATTATTTCAATAACGTCGATCATGCTTGTCTAATGACTAAATGACTAAAATACATAGGACTGGATGTTCGTCATCATACACGGACGGCATGCATTTTATAAAACACCTTCCTTCCGACATCGCTCTATACTTGCATTTAGCATTGC
Source organism: Haliotis rubra (assembly GCF_003918875.1). Lineage (NCBI taxonomy): Eukaryota > Metazoa > Mollusca > Gastropoda > Lepetellida > Haliotidae > Haliotis > Haliotis rubra. The sequence continues at coordinate 1,486,063 of NW_025766148.1, read as the reverse complement.
ATTGGTACTTGATATGAATGGAGAGGGTTTTCTCATGCACGTTGATACGCACCTTTACAAAGTAAAATGAACCTGTCAGAGGTTCCTGTAAACATTAATTACATTTTGTTCCCAGTATGTCTGAGAAAAATGTACGTTAAACCAAAGTTCATTTGATAAAGGATAAGCCCGAGTATTGTCATTACACATACACTGACCTATGTTTCATCGTCACATACCCAAAAGAAAAACACGCATTTAAAGTCACAAATATTATCGAACATAGATGCCGCATATTTATTCCGATGGATCTTAATGACACAGTCTGATGTCAGATGAGTCGTGATGTAGCGTACAGCCCCGCAGTGTCGTGTAATGAATTGAGATGTCCCAGCGAATGGATTACACCGTCAAACAGACTCCAGGGATATCGAAAGTATCGATCTGTGTGGAGTTTTAACACTAATCGGACTTACAAATGCATACAATTTATTGATTATATTAAATGTACGTTCAAAATGGATTTTTAATGCAGAATTATTGTCATTTATTGCATATATTAAGTGAATATAACGTCATTTTAAGGATCCCATGTTTATCAAAAAAGATAAAATTCTAACTCATTTATAAGTCACACCGCTGGCACCGAAAATGAAATCTAAATGTAATGGATGGATAGTTTAAATACTTTTTAAACAGAAAAATCGTTATGAAGTCTGGAAATTTAGCACGTGGTCGGACACACCGGGCAGAACATTGTTCAATAAGCGAGTCAGATTGTCTGTACACTTTTTTCCCAGTAAACTATCGAAAACACACTGAAATATTTTAATCCTCCTCCTTCCTTACTGTTCTTTTAGTACTGAGATTATGATAACTGAACTATCCTATATCAAATAAAGGTATCAGGTATCTGCCGGATGTTTTACACCAAAAAATTATCATACCGTAACGATAGACAAAAGTCAACAAAATCCTTCCTGTAACCTGCCAACAGTCCATTCTAAATTAATCTCTCGCAGGTGCTGATGATTCAGTATCAGAGTGTGATGTTCTCAAGTGCTTGCCAAAAGGTGTAAATGTACATACCAACAGGTAGCAACCATCACCGTTTGGTGTAGTCACCACCAAACATAATCTGGCCCAATCTGACCTGTAACCAGAGTAATAGGATCGCGCGCATACCGAAGGTGGAATTCTGCATTGCCAATAAGGGCATTTTATACCGCTGAGCCATCCCGTGAACTTGTAAATGAAGTCAGTTTGACCCCTTCTTGGCCAACTTTTGTTCAAACCCGTAACATGTACTCCGTCTCAATACCTGCCATATATAAACATGTTCAGTGACCAGTTTTTGATAGCTGACATTGTCACAATGCCATCAAAATAATTTGGGATAGATACAAACAATCCTACTAAACCCATATATTTCTAACAAAGGGAAAGGCAGATTTGTTTTCACCCACTGCCTCTGCTGTTGGTTGGTTCCATATCTCCGTAAGTGTAGCCTTCCAACGCTCAGAGAAATACGAAATGTTTTATTTGTATAATTGTCGATACATTGTCCAAATCCACATAAGGTAGCCAAAGCAACATATGATAAAAAATTGTCTCTCCAAGGCAATGATCCTAGTTCACGACACGTCCAGGAAACTGCAATGTAACTCACTCCAGAGAATTGCAACACCTTTAAAGAGATTCAACGGAAGAGCATAGTCAGTGCATGTTGGTTCAGTGTCCCCATGTTTCTCACCATTAGTTGCACTTAAGCTGTCCGAATCTGCATGGTAGAATTGGTTCCAGTCCTCTCATCAATCTGGATTATATTGATCTTTGAGCACCATTCCACGGTCCGTAGGTTTCTCCGAACTGTTAAATCTCTGAGAGATGCAGCTGGATAGGTGAAATTGATATAACCATATCAAACATCCTTAGGTTCGTCTATCATCTCCTTCTAGTTTTAGTTATGGCTGCAATGTTGCCGATGTGACTTTAAATCTTAACTCACTCACTCACTCACACTATCATCTCCTTTCTTGTGTCCCCAGTCGTGATATTGCTGGAATATTGCTGGAAGCCGCGTAAAACCCACCTCACTCACTCACTCACTCACTCGTCTATTATCTGGCAGAGAGCTATTGAGGGCGTCTGCAGCAGTACACAACATAGTTTCCACGTTGAGACAGACCAGCTGTAACACTAAAACATTAGTCAGGATGAGGAAGGGGTTATTACAAAGTTCAGTTATTCCACATCGACATGGGTAACCAATACACGTGTTTGCTTTCGTCAGACACCAATACATGTGTGGGTATAATCTAACGCGTTACCTTTTCACACAATTTGGGATGCTTCAATGCTTTGTTGTAGCCTACCACTGCAGGGTACTGCCATGGCGACCTACATGCCTACTTCATTATGCAACATGCCAAGTCTTTGATGCTTCCATGTTATGGGAGGTTGGAGTTGAATAAATCTGAAGCAACCCGTATGTTTTGTTTCCAAATATCTGCCTATCTTTTGTAACATAATGTTGACCACGCAAAGCTGCAGGAGTTGAATGAGGATTAGTTCCATTTTCCAATCTGTGACAGGACATTTGTTGATGTTTGTCTGACATTCTAGATGATTACCATGTACCAGGGGTGGAGGAAGAAACATCTGTAATTGAATATAACCAAAATATAGAGCGAAAACCTACATGTGTCATAAATTGTCCTGAGCCAATGGGCGTAAACTGAATTTAAGTAAACAGTTGTACTTCAAGCGAAATAACCTTCCCATTTGCATATTTCTGAAAACATACCAGTTACCCAGTGAGTGACAACAGAGTGCATAGGGGATCCTGTTGGATCATAATGTCCTATTAAAATGCCAACTCACTCAGTCGGCAAGTCATATAACAATTTATTGAGTATATTTGCTGAACGAAATATGTTCCGGTAATATTTGAAATATTATTTATTTATTTGACACACCAACAATCCCGCCTTACTCCAAACACACACACACACACACACACGCACGCACGCACGCACGCACGCACGCACGCAAGCAAGCAAGCAAGCAAGCACGCGCACGCACGCACACACGCACACACACACACATTTTCCCTAAAATATGTCTCTGTGATTAAATGACCGCCCAGGATTTGTTTTTGAGGCTTTGCATCAAATCATGAAATAATCCAGCACACCATCATGTTTGTGTGTGTTCCTTCTTTTTATGTGTTCTAGAACATTGTAAAGTCAGGGGAATCTAAACACTGAGTTTGTTCACATTTCAGTCTGTAAAACAATATCATCTTGGCACACGTACAATTACAGCAGCGAATGTTTCACATAATTTACCGACGCTGCATGAGATTTAGTGTGATGCCTAACGTATACGTATATAAATGGTTAAACCCCGTGTATTCCACTCACAGTGTCTCAGTCGAATATACAACCAATAGCATAATCCCGTGATAAGGGTATGATAACCATGTAAAAGAACCTCGGTTTATTGCAGAAACATCTACCATTCATGGGTTTGTGATATCGAAGAGTGAGTGAGTGAGTTATTATTTAACGTCACATCGGCAATATACGAGAACATATTGGCATTGAAATAGAATAGATGTATATTAAAAAAAACCTGTCGACGAAGGACTAAAACTAGTATGGAATATCACAACGAAGGACTAAAACTAGTGTGGAAAATTAAAACTAATAGCACTATTTGGACAAAACAATATAAAAACTGGCTATAGATCGCCAACAACTGAAGGTATGATATCGAAGAACAGGCATATTGCTTTCTTTGGAAACATATGCCTTTTGCTGGAGGAACAAATTAATATGTGTGAGTCAGTTCCATTCTTATTCTAAATTTGCAAGTGGAGAATATCGATGGGCGAAGTATGCTTTACTATTCTGCCCTTGACCGAGAATATTTGGAGCTGTCTTGACTCTGGATGTGAGTATTATATTTCTGTTTGCTAAATTAATACTGTCAACTAATACGGTGGGGTTAATCAATCACATAGAGTACGTAAAATACGGTATACTGTCAATCAGAGGCCCGTTTTCTGTTCACGTTGATACGTATATACACATTTGGTATATTGCTTGGCAATGTTAATATTCTATGAGCACATTATAATCGGATTGGCGAATTTGCTTGTTCGTTTGTTTTAGTGATCATCTAACAAATGCTAATAAATCATGGGTTTGAATGCAGGATTATGCTGCCAGCACAATATCCTTGCTGGTTCTTCAAATTGGTTAGTATGGTGATCGACCTTGAGTTGTTGGCGATCACTAGCCCATTTTTACATTGTATTGTCTAAAATAGTTTCTTGCTTTTAAAAATACATGCTAGCTAGTTTTAACTCTTTTTGTGATACTCTAGTTATTTTACAGTCCATCGATGACTGGGTATTTAATTACTTGTATTTATTGTGTATGTTCAACATTTCTCATCACTATATGGCTGAAATATTGCCAGGGTGACGTTAAATTTTAACTCACTCACTCACTCACTCTTCAAATTGGTGACATGTTTTAATCTTCAAAACGTTTTCTCTTTATATTGTATAAATTGTTTTCGTCACGAAATGGCTGAGATATTGCCGATGTGACGTTAAATATTAACTCACTCACTCACTCACTCACTTCGAATTGGTAAACGTCTGAGTCTTGCATCACCCGAGTCAGGGCCAGACAATCCATTGATTGTCACCATCCGATACAATGACAGAGCATGTGTTCATAATCACTATGAAATAGTGATGATACCATATGTTCGCGAAAAGGGGAGCGTATCCTGCCCCATCAGAAACACATGTCTAGTCAGTTGTTCACCTGAAATAATTCGGGAACGTATGGTATAGTTCAAAATAGGGAATTGCATCGGACACTTTTGTCACTGATGCATCAAAATGTCACTTATCAAAATGTCGACCATAACCAACGTTCCGATCCCGTGCGGACGCTGTAGTCACTGGACTGTGACGTCATTTGATGACGTGTACGGTGTTAAATCCTCTGTATGAAACCCGTGATATTATCAGTCGCTGTTAGTTTTGAAACATATTGTAACAGTTGCATATAACCATAATTTGTTGAAAAGCTAAATATGATCCAATGCATGTCCCATACAAAATAGTAAATATTTTATCAAATATCTATTAAAATGTTACATCAACGTTGACAAATATACATTTCATAGGCAATGCCATTATTTTGTTCTTACACTGATGTCATATCATGAATAGCCCGTGAAGATCCGGGCTAGCATTGATCTTCAGCAGCCCATGCTTGTCCGAAGAGAGGTCAGACTTGGATGACGCTTGTCATCGTAACACAATGGCGTTGGCCGATACTCATGACGTTGATCACTGGACTGTCTATTATTTACAGACCATATAGCTAAAATACTGATGACTGCAGCGTTAAAGAACAACCAACCAACATGCAAATCAAGTCACCCTAACAAACACATGGACACATGAACGTGTGTATGGTACAAGCTAGTGTTGGGAATTGGTTAAAATCTCATAATTGATGATTGGTTCATTACTACCGATCAATCATCGAAAATAATTGGTTAGCATCATTTATGAAATTTGTTAATGCACACAAAAATAAGGTAAAATACAAGTAGTTCTTATGGGGTATTTTGGCAAAATTTCACATCTTTAAAGGATGACATAATGTTAGGAACGTAAATTTCTTGGAATCTTTAAGATAAATTCAATCCTGACTTGAAACGAGCTTGTACTGCTTACGAAATGTAACAGACAAAACCAACCATGTGAAAAATATTGTTAATGAAAACAAGTGTTCCAGAATTGGTTGTGTTCGATTATGAGAAATTGTGATCGATTGCTTGGTCGTTTAGTCATTACGACCAATCTTCGATTATTTCAATTAATCGGACCACCACTAGTACAAGCTATTTGACAATTCATGTTTCATCCATTCTGTTACTTTGTGAAACTTCCAAAGTTTACATGTCATCCCCCAAACGTTTGTTATATATCCGCTTGAGATTGTTATTTTTATTGTTACAACACGATGAAATACCGCTATTATCATTATA
>NW_025766147.1:0-63655 GCF_003918875.1 Haliotis rubra | reverse complement strand
GTTTGTCTTTGACTCATGAAAGTCAATAAAGTTTGCTACATGACATACAAAATTCTTAATGCGAAACTGCAATAATAGCAGCAAATGTTACAGTAACTGGAGTGGTGGCACACAGTAGTGGTAGAAACCTAACTGCTGGCGCACCCTTAACCATGTAATCTTCCATAGAGATCGAGTAGCCTCCCCTGAAGTCAAGAGGCTACCCCCGCTAATGACGTCACGAGGGAATCCTCTTAGCATCCTTGCATGTGTGAAACTAGGTCATTGTAGTGTCTTTATAGCCTGGGCCGCTGCCATTTGAAACAAGCCAAGTTGTCCGTTTGTGTAATGACACCTGAGTGCGCAAATGCAAATCTGTAGTGTGAAATAAACAACGACAAAATGCAAGTTCTATATACATTATTTAATATCCCGTGCATGCAAATGGACACATGGGTCGGAGAGCCATCCCAAACCACCCGCATAATGTGGGTTTCATACAAATGTATAGTTTACAAGTTTTTATATCACTGGCTTTGACCCAGAATTAAACTTCTTGGGCCAATGAAGCCATTTCACAAAATATTGTTTGTTATGACCTTTTCCTCTGGTCTTCAAAACTTCTTCCACTTTCCACATATCGCCTTTTCCTCAATGTCCACTTTCTGTAATTCAGACAGGTAGAAGGTGCCCTGGATTTCATTATTACTATAATCCTGACTCAATAAACTGGTAGTCCTCCTCTAAAAAATTCTGAGAAATGGTGAAAATTTCCCCAGTCCATTTTTGTCATATTCTCTGCTAAAGATGTTCCTGAGAGGACTCAATCTCATTCGATCTCCAACTTTAAAACGAAAATGATTTAGTCTTTTTCATAACACCTTTCTTGGGCCAGTACATACGACACCAAATTGTGGTTTCTTTGTCTTGACTTACTTTAGAGGGTGGCATACCGATGGTTCTATTTTATGTCTCATTTTAACTGTCGGCAAAAGTCTGTAGTCTATCTGCATATTCGTAAGACTGTTTACATGTGAAATATCGATACAGTCTCGCTTGTAATGGTTTTAAAACACGTTCAGCCACTGTCGCCTTGGTTTCATTGCTGGTCAACAAATGTTTGATGCTTCTATCTTTCAACACTGTCTGTACTTCTTTTAGCTCGAAACTCTTGTCCTCGATCCGTCCTGAGTCTTGTAGGTTGTCTCCCTTCCTTGAATATGTCTGTAAGGTCTTTGGCTACTGTATAGCCTTTTATCTCTCAAAGGTCTTAGCCAAAGGTATTTGGAGAACACATCAATCATCACCAAAACGAAAGCTATGCCACTGTTATATTTAGAAAACTTGACCATATCCATAAGATCAACCAACCACTGGTCATCAATGCCAGTCACCATAATTCTATTCCTGGCAAGAGTTCTTCTTCTCACAGGAGGTTAAAGGCTGTAGGGTTCTTGTCACTTCTGATCAGAGGTCTTCTTGGTCTTTTAAGTGGCATCATTTCTTCATCATCATCTTCACATTTTCGCTTACATCTTTCAGGATACCACCATTTCACGTGTCTCTGCAAATCATGCACATCTTGAAACATCAGTCCACAATCATCACAGGAAGACATTTCTGGGAACTCTTCCAAGCACGCCTGATCATTCTGAAAGTCTAACTCAGAATGAGTGTTATCAGCTTTGATGCTTCCTTTTAGACCTCCTGCTTGTTCCATAGCCTGAGCATTTGGGCATAATCATTTCTAGTTCAAGTAAATGGTTTCAAGTCAACTAGGAGGGGCCCATAAGGTTGGGCAATGGCTTCTTCATACTTTTGCATAAACGTTTTTGTCTGTCCAGGATACATCTGTCTCGCCTTTAGTCATCACTTGCTGCTCTCTCTATCGGGTTATTAAACAAACGAGATAGTAGCAGTTCCTTCAAGTGTGGAATCCTGCCTGTAGTACAAGTTTTGGTTGATAGCGATAACAGGTTTCTATGATGACTACCCTCTGTGAATAGGTCGCTTGATATGAGAGTCTTTACTAGCAGTAGACATCAAATCATCCAAGACGCATCACATTTCTCGCACTTTAGGATTTAGAAACTGATCGCTTTCTACTTGAGATGGGATGCCCTGGATAAATCTCAACACGGGTAGAACAGTTTTCCCAATAATTTTGTATAAGGGCTGCTATCGTTTACAACCAGTGAATACGTTGAGGCTTTGTGCAATCTGTGATGCTTGAAGAAGTTGCTTCACGAGATAAGTTTTACCACGGAGGTAGGACCAGACACAGTCATAGTGAAAGGATGTAAGAGGTATTTCGTTTGCTTGCTGCTGCTGCTGCTTGAGATCTTCTCCTGAATGTTACGAATATGATGAGCCAAGACATACTGCTTAGAACACGCTGACAGGAATACATGTTCATGCGTCGACGATCAGCTCTTAATTGAAGAGATAGACACTGTCTGATTATTATAGGCTTCTGATCTTCCAATGACCATAGGCTAGATGTCATCCTCGAGAAGATATCACTTGTCATCAACAGGGCTGAAACCAAGTTTGTTGAGCTGAATGTTCGATCTGAGTCATTTGAGACATGAGGATTTGTTCCTAAAACAGACACTGCTTATAGTGCCTCATGTCTGGTGTCTCTCTTGATGCCCTGCTTCTTGATACCCTTTTGCAGTCTTCTTTTCAACCAGATAACCTTTCTCTTCATAGATGAGAGTACATTTCTAACTTGAGCCCTACAAACTCTTGAATTGGGACACTGTGGGTCTCGTCCTTCATTTTCCCTAGCACCTTCTTGTTGGTTGTCTAAATTAAAGAGAGGGTGATCAGAGGGGTAGTCGGAAGTGTCGAATAAGTGTTGGTTTCTCAGCATGTCAGAATAAATGTCTTCAGTTTGGAATGAATAACAGAGGAACTGTGTCTGTAAAGAGGAGTTGGGATCTTGATCCATAAGTAGATTCTATGTAGTTGTAATGGAAATTATACTTTAGGGTCTTGGAGACTTCCAGAATTGTGAATCCCACATAGATGGGTCGATTGAGATACAATCTCTGTTTGAGCATGTGGACAGCCACCAAGTCTTGATTGAAATTTCAAAAGCATGGAAGGAAGGTTTCATGCGATCATTTTCCTGACTCTTTTTCTGCCCTTGTACTAGTTTCACATCCCTTTGCGTGAATTTTCCATAGTCTTGCCGAAAACAGTATTATTCATGAGCTTGTAGAAGTCTTGGCTTGCTTCCTCCTTTCAGTGTTGAACTCAATGTACTGCTTCAACCAAAGTTGCTGGGCAAACTGGAGCACTCGGTTAATTTTGGTCAGCTTCACTTCAGGGAGAAATAAAATTTTAGGTTTCGGGTAGTGGACCACATACTTGGACTTTGGTTGTAGATTAGGATCAGTTTCTCTGTTGCAGTTCCTTTCAAACCAAGAGTTTCTAGAAGTTTCTCAGCATAGGAGACAACATGTCCTCTGTCACTTTCAGTTTCTCAGGTGCTAGGGAGTACTCATTGTGTAAGTTGTTGAGCCTCGTGGGTAGTCCAAATCCACTTCCAGAATATATCCCTCTAGGGCACCATCTGGTATTTGAGATATGTTGGGTAATTCATCCTGCGAGAGCCAAGTAAAGTCAGAGACGGGGAGAGCTTGTGACATGGCCCATCCATAAAGGTTGTTGGCATCCAGGTAAACAATGTGGTTTTGGGGGTGGTTGGGATTGTAGTTGGGTACACCAGGATGAATTGCTTTGGAGATGCCACCTCTCAGACCTTGTTAGATAAACAGATGCATGCCAATATCAGTCAGCAATTCCAATCGGATTTCCGTCATTTTAAGAGCAGCTTCCCAGGCAAGACCAGGACTGGTGTAGAAATGGGCCGGGTCCAACTCATAAGATTCCAAGCAAACAGTACAAAAATTTTCAAAGACAACGGCTAGGGCTAGGACATCAGTGAGGATGTACAAGTCACGTATTGACCCAAGTCCTGAATCTGAAAGGTTTCCCAGATTGTAATGAAAGGTGGGAATAATCCTCTGTGGAGATATGGTCTCCAGACAGAGAACTGTAGAAGGCTTCTTTGGGGGTAAACTGGTCTCAATAAACCTGTCAGGTGAATCTAAGTATTCATAGGGGTAAACTTGTTTTCTCAGGATGAGGGGCAAGTTATTGAAGCTGAAGTAAAGCCTCATATGGTGGAATTTTTAAGAACCTTCCAGAGCTAGATTGCTGACTAGCTTTTCCAAACTCGAACTCATAAACTGGACACTATCAATGAAGTCCATACAGCCTAGAGAAAAAGGAGATGTATTTCTCCATGTTGTTTGGAATGCAGTTGATCAATTTGCCTTGCACCTTACCTATAGCCTGCATAATGAGATGGCTGTCGTAACCTCTCAAGTTATGAATGACGCCCCGTAACGATAATTGATGTTGCAATCATTATGGGCTGCCCCCTGTGAAGGTTCCAGTCACATGACAGTGGTTTCTCACCTGATCTTGCACGAGGCCTGTATGACAAATATGGCAGTGTGTCGACAGCATCCAAACTTCTGTAGACTACTGGCTCCTTACAATGGTCTTTGGTGAGACCCACGACTTTGTAGGCAAATCCACATGCCATATGCTTCGTGAGCTTTTCAGTAGAAAAGTATGTGGAATCCTTAGAACAGCCTAAAAAGGGACTTGGAGCGACTCAAAGTCGGCATAGATGAGGTACAGCACCTTCAGCTGTTTTCTTATATCTTTGTAGTGGAGCCAGTTTTTCCTTCCTTTGGCATTTCTATCTTCTGGGGCCCGTGCATTTGACAGTAGGGAAGGTGATTCAAGAGCAGCGCTCTTTTGTGAAACAGTGCAGACAGTAAGGACATGGATATACCTTCCCCTGAAGTGGACTCGCCACAGATGAGGCTCAATTTTTATCCAGCAGTAGTGGGTTTTCTTGTCATTCCAGATCATCAACAGGGTCTACGCGTCTCTCCAGTAGTTGTTTAGTTACATGGAGAGGAACACCCCTTTCTCTCGTAGCCAAAGACATTGATGGATATTTGGTTTTGTGTCTCAAACTTGGGAATATCGGAAACTTGACTGAAAGGCTATTCCAGAGAAATCCAGGTCTGCAACATGTTTCCTGTATTTGGCAACACGCTGTAGGTCTTTCAGGGCTTGGTGTAATGCACTGAGGATGGACCACATGAAACACTTTTGCTCCCTGTTCTTTACGTTGATGATGGCGTGTTTGTGTGTGATAGGTATGACAAGAACATATGCGACATTGAAATGGAATAGATGTATATTATAAAAACCTGTCGACGAAGGACAGTAAAACAACTAGAATATCACAATTACAACTAAAACTAGTGTGGAAAATAGCACTATTTGGACAATACACTATAAAAACTGGCTATAGATCGCCAACAACTGAAGCTAGATCACCAAACTAGGGACCATGGGGACTTACAGTACTATTGCTACCTGCATGGACCCGAGGTGCATTTATATCATCCCTTCAGCCGCTGGCGATTTAAGTCAAATTTAGCCAGAATTAAATGACAAGAATACTACATTTAAAACAGCTGGTAAATGTAAATTTCCTTTGAATGTTTCGGGACTTGGCGTACTTTCCCGAGAGGACAATATTTTTACACTACTTCAACCCCCTTTGAGGGTACAGCCACTAACAATCTCAGTTACTAATCTAAACTACCAATAATAAAATATCTATCTGTTTACAAATCAGTTAACAAGTCTAATTCTTTTAAAAATGCAATTATTAAATGAGAACTTATATTACTAGAAAGATCCTTCATAGTTTGTGATTTGAAATAGATATCCCTTGTGATGGAATATTCACCACAGTCAAGCAGGTCATGCTTGACCGTGATTCTTTCATCACAAGGGATACAACACGGAGGATCCTCACCTTTTAATAGGTACTCATGAGTATATCTTATGACCTCTTCAAATCTGGACTGACAACCCAAGTAGGTGTAACCGATAGTTAGTTTTATTGCATGTAATTTATTGATACCTACTTGGATGTCCCCTTCTTTGCATCAGATCACGGATGTAAGATCTAATAGCAGCTTTGTAATCAGAGTATGGGATCAGAAGTGGTGTCACAGATTTGTTGAATGCTGCCTTAGCAGAAAGATCGGCCATTGTGTTCCAAGAAATGCCAATATGGCTGGGTAACCAACAAAAGACGATGTCGCGATTGGCCAGTAGCAAGCTCATTATACAATTCAATTATTTCTAATGAAAACGCCGTGCTTGAGAATCTTTCGCCATATGACGACGAGCATGCGTGTGTATGTGTACGTGCGGCTGCTTGTACTAGCCCAGACTTAAGCTGGTTTTATAGTGCTAGCTCACTGAGATAATACATGACGCAGTGAAGCATGAATACTCCACTCAGACACATTATACTGACTCGAAATAACCAGTCCTTGTTGTACCCATTAAAGCCGAGGCCAGGCAGGAACCAACAAGTACCATATTTTAATGCGGTCGGGATCAAACCAGCGACCTTCCGCTCTCTGGGCGGACGCTTTAACCACTACACCACGGAGGCGGTCGGATATAACTTGACCTCTTTCAGGGACGATAACTAGCTGTATGAATAGTCAATTCTTGAACTTTGTCTACAGTCCAGTTACTTCTCTGACGTTGATATTATATATAAGATGTGAATATTTTCTTGATGGATTCCTTTAGGCTACCATCAGAGTCTTCAGTTTTCAGGGTATTATGACAGATCCCGCGGAAAAATGGTTCTACTGTGTCTGTGGTTTCCCTCGCATCTGAGTCATTTTCACCTTGATAGCCAGATACAAGATCACAGTACAATTCTTCCTGTCTATGAGTGGTTCAGCGTCGCAGCAGACTCGACTTTTGAGCAAATTCTTGATCACACTCATTGCAGTTGTAAGACGTACGAGATTTCTTAGGTTTGGACTCCATACACCTGAAACATAAATATAAATATTGAAATACATTGTCTTATATATACTGCCGAAAATACCATCCTATCATTATTTAAAGCTATAAAAAAATATATAAATTCAAGTTAATAATTGAAACAAACTACATTTGTTCTAATGTAATAAATAAATAATTAAATAAATACAATATTGAACATATAGATGAAATAAACTAATGAAAAAACAAACAAAAACAATACCATGTCAGTCTGCTAGATGTAAAAACTGCGAAAGTGAAACAACACTTACTTCTACAGCTTCTCGGTTGGGAATCTTAGAAACGTCTGGGTATAAGAGAACAGGGCGTACGTCTGTCTTCTGCAGCCGTCCAAACGACAATGAAACGACCCGCGCGATGACACCATATCTATTTCTTCAGAGAGAAGAACCAATTAAATATGATTGAAAATCTATTATAGACCATCTGCACTCATTATGTGTGTGCTCATTAATCATTATCTACTTATATATGTTCTGAATTCACGTTTATATCCTATCCTATTGATGTTTTATATTATAAACGCTATTTTCTCTTCGTTCACACGAATTTGTCATGGAATTAATTGTTGATCCATAATGAATTTTAATTTATGTGTTTGGCATCAAGTGACACAACCAAATGTCAATGCCTAAAACCTAATTGCAAGTAATGCTAATACAACTATGATTAAATGTATTATCGTGATTACATGTCTAAATTGCAGGAACAAATAATGGTTACAATTTTATAAGTATGGTTCTCACTATAGTTGTGCAAAACGAGTTCAAATGTAGGCCCACTGGTAGCCTCTCGACTTCAGGGAGGCTACTCGATCTCTGTGGAAGATTACATGGTTAAGGGTGCGCCAGCAGTTAATTCTTCTTCATAGAGATCGTCCTTGGGGTACATATTATGCATTTTCCACGCTGAAAATGTCCTGTGACAGTTGTATCAATGTTTTTTTAATAAAAAGATTGTACAATAAATAAACTTTTTTATTTATCATACGGCCCCCACCTCGTGGATTTACCTCCCGTTGCGCATGCGCACCAACTGGAAGTAATCCCCTAGGCCCGTGATCATCATTCCTTCTGCTGTCACTGCCTTGAACAGACGCATGTGTAGAGCGGAGCTGACCTTTTCTGAGAGAAAGAGTATAATGTCTGAGACACCACCTGTATGTATGGTCTTTATTTTGTCCTTGTAAAGGAACAGTAAAGCTTTGCGGTCGGTTGTTTCATAATTGTGACTTTGTATTAATTATTTTACGCTAACTTTCCCTTGGTTTACGATATGTTGCTCTGCCATGGCGGAAGTTTAGCGTGCCACGGGTTGTAATATTGCGTATTGAACCAACTATTTCTTCCCGTGGTAGCCTTCACGTATTTTCAATGTTTTCTACGTGTATATTAGCTGCTGGTCCGCCGTTAGCTACATGCTTGCGTGTTTGCTTTCAGGCGTTTTCCTCCTGTTCGGTCTGTGGGCAGAGTATTCCACGGGCCAACAGACACGACAAGTGTATCGTGTGCCTGGAAAAGACCGGCCATGAGGCCAAAACTTGTGAGATTTGTATGGGGTTTTCCCCCCGGGCCCAGAAGAGGAGGGCGGCCGATTTCATCTTTTACAGAGAAATGCGTGAAGCGGGAGGGGAACTTACCCAGGTCCCCCCGTCTAAGGCTAAAAAGCCGCGCTCTAAAGGAAAAAAATCCCGAAGCCAGTCCCCTTCTCCCGCTACTAGTAGCGGTTTTGACATGAATTTAATCACACAGTTGTTTCAGCAGCATATGGACTCAGTGAAGTCCCTTGTCCATGAGTCGGTTGGAGGGCTCCGGCAGGAGTTCCTCGCCCACTCTGGACGGGGCGGAGAGTCAGGGGGTGGGATCGATCCCTCGGCCTTGAGGCATCTGTCGACTCGTTGCCTCTGGCTTCGGGTCCGGACGCCTCGGCTGCCCCGGAGGGGGAGGCTTCACTCCCAGACCCCCTCTCAGAGTTGGCGCAGGGACCGTTGATGATTCCTGGGGTTCCGATCCCTGCGCCCTCCCGCCCCATGAGAGCGGAGGCACCAGTTCTGCCTGGTCTGCCTCCAGCGTCTCGGGACCGGGGTCCGTGCGTGACTACAGGCACTGACGCGGGGCGCTCTGTCTGCTCCTCCCTCTCGGTTGTACCTAGTGCTAGGCTGCCCACCGGGTTGGGGTTCGGGTCCTCTTCGCGAGGAGACCCAGCCTCAGACTCGGGCTCGGGCGCCGAGTCTATGGATACTGGGGAGGTTGAGGAGCAGGAGGGTGCCTTCCGTTTCTCTTCGGCTCTGCGGGAGGTCCGGCAACGCATTGCCGAATACCTACCCCAGGCCGCGGTGCCTGCCAGCTGCTCGGACTCGGCTGAGTTCCGACTGCCAGGCGAGGCGTTTGCCCCTAGGCAGCCTACGCAGACGCTGCTCCGCATTCTTCCATCGTTAATCCAGGACGTGGTCGATCCCCTCTTGTCTGGTTCTCGCCTCCGTTTTGACTTGCCAGAGCTTGTCCGGAGCTTGTCTGGATGAGTGTGTGTTCACTTCGGTCGCCTTGGGGGGAGGCTCGGCTTCCTCCGGAGCAGCTCCGGCTGCTCGGCAAGGTCGGTTGACTCCACCGTTTGCCCTCGCGGGCGCCCCCCTGTGGCATGCGTACCGTACCTACGAGGAGGTTTTCCGGAACGCTATGCAGCAGGTCAGGGTGGTGGTCCATGAGGCCTACCTCTCCTCGATACAGAGGTCAGCCCTGGAAGCGGAGGGGCATGCTGGTGACGTTTCACCGCATGTCGTGCTACTCCGTCAGTTGTCTGAAGTGCAGGCCCACCTCACGCGCGACTCTTTGCGGTCAGCTGCGTCGACGGTCTCGTTACTCGGCAGCGACACAGCAGACCTTGCTGGCCCTTCCCTTCCGTCTGGGAGCGATGCTGTTTCCCGGCGCACAGCAGGTCATACGGGAGGCTGCCGCTGCAGCTACCTCCTTCAAGGACTCTAAGGCCTTGTTGGAGCAACCGCGGGCTTCTTGCCCCCGCGCTCCCGTTCCACCTTCTTCCGCCGGGGTGCAGCCTACACCCAAGTCCGCCAGCTGGCTTCGGCCGCTTGGCAGGGGTAGGCGGAGGAACAGGTCCGCCAAGGGTAAGGTCAAAGAGCAGTCCTCTTCGACTAGCTCCCAGCCTTTTTCGCGGGCACGGGAGGTCTGCCCCGACCTCCCGTTAACCCATCAGGCTGTCGATCAAGCCATGTGTCACGCCCAGTCAGCTCCGCTACTCGGGACAACGCACGCGCTCTTACCCAACGTCCCAGTGGGAGGCCGCCTCTCTCTATTCCTGCCGGAGTGGGAGAAGGCTACACAAAACACTTGGGTGCTGTCCACCATCAGTGTAGGCCATTTACCACTGTGGAAGCGAGGTCCGCCCGACTTCACCGGCATACGCCGCACTCCGGTGCCATCATGTCAGGACATATTGCGCGACGAAGTCCAGGCTTTGCTGGACAAATCCGCAATCGAGCACATACCACCGGGAGAGGAACAGGCGGGATTTTTCTCCATGTACTTCCTTGTCCCGAAGAATGACGGCGGGTTCCGTCCCATTCTCAACATCAAGGGGTTGAACCGCATTCTCGAAGTACCATCCTTCAAGATGAAGACACTGCACTCGGTGATCTCATCTGTTCAGCCCGGCGATTGGCTCACGTCAATCGACCTCAAGGATGCGTATCTGCATGTGCCCATACATCCATCGTTCAAGCAGTACCTTCGGTTCTCTTACGACGGGATGTGTTACCAATTCACGGTGCTCCCCTTCGGCATATCCACTGCCCCAAGGGTGTTCACCAAGCTCATGTTAGTCCCGGCTACCCTCGCTCGCTCGCAAGGAAGGCGTTGTTACCCTTACCTCGACGACTGGTTGCTCGGAGCACTAACACAGCCAGCGAGCCTAGATGCTACTCACACAGTGATAGACATTCTAGTTCGACTGGGGTGGATCATCAACCTCAAGAAATCCGACCTGGTACCCACCCAGGACTTGGTTTTTCTCGGGGCGAGGTTCCAAACGCACAAGGATCTAGTTTCCTTGTCGCCCGACCGGATCACCAGAGTACGGGAGATGGTGTCTTCGTTCCTCTCCCAGCCCCAGGCACCAGCACGGACTTGGCTCCGTCTACTGGGCCATATGGCGGCGACGATCTCTGTAGTGTGGCGGGCGCGGTTGAGGATGCGCCCTATACAGCAAGCTTTGGCGAGTCTGTGGGCTCACTCGGAGGACCTGGAGCGCAGTCTCACAGTCCCCGGGTGGTTGACACCTCACCTTCAGTGGTGGACCAATGTCGGGGAATCTCACCAGGGGGGTCCCCTTGGAAATCCCGACGCCAGCTCTCACAGTTCAGACCGATGCGTCCCTCACGGGCTGGGGGGGTGTTCTGGGCAGTCTGTCGGTGTCCGGACTCTGGTCCGAAGCCGAAGCCCACCTTCACATCAACGTGTTGGAACTGAGAGCTGTGCGGTTGGTTTTCGAGCGCTTCAGAGAGCATGTCCATGGCCAGGTAGTCCGTCTTCAGTTGGACAACCAGACGGCCATGTCGTACATCCTGAAGCAAGGCGGCACGGTGTCCCGAGCGCTCCTCCAGGAGACGTGGGACTTTCTACTCTGGTGCGACCAGTGCGATTGTCAGGTACTCCTGGGGCTGGAGAACGTGCGAGCAGACGCTATCTCTCGCCGGATCCTGGCCCCGCACGAGTGGATGCTCGACAGGCAGATTTTCAGAGTTATCTCCCAGTTGTACGGGTCGTTCCAGGTGGATCTGTTTGCGTCCGGCGGGACGCATCAGACACCCGTGTTCTGCTCTCGAATACCGGACCCAGGGGCGTTGGCTGCCGACGCCTTCCTG
This sequence comes from Haliotis rubra, assembly GCF_003918875.1. Lineage (NCBI taxonomy): Eukaryota > Metazoa > Mollusca > Gastropoda > Lepetellida > Haliotidae > Haliotis > Haliotis rubra. The sequence continues at coordinate 51,822 of NW_025766147.1, read as the reverse complement.
CTGGATTGGACGGGCAAAGTGCTCTGGGCGTTCCCGCCGTTACCACTCATTCCCCGTGTCCTTTCACAGCTGTCCACCCAGCCAGCTCGGCTGCTTGTGCTACTGGCACCGCTTTGGCCGTCACAGAGCTGGTTTCCGGTAATTCTCAGGTTTCTGGCTCAGCCTCCTGTTCTATTACCTTTACGACCGGACATTCTCACTCAGAACGGAGCGCCCCACCCAAATCCACGGATTCAGTGGGTGGCTTGGCCTCTGTCAGGTCTAGCCTCGAGGCACGCGGAATTCCTGCAGCAGTTGCAGACACAATTCTGGCTTCGAGGCGGGATTCGACAAACGTTCAGTATGAGGATAGGTGGTCCCGCTATGCGCGCTGGTGTTCAGATAGGGGGATTGCAGATCCCTTTTCTGCGGATTTAGTCCGAGTATTGGAGTTTTTGCAAGCCCGTTTGGAAGAAGGCCTGGCGACTTCGACCATTCGCGGCTACTCCACCGCTATTTCCACTTTTCACACCCCTGTCGATGGTGCTCTTCTGGGGCAGCACCCTCTCGTACAGCGCTTTCTCGCTGGCACGAAACGGGTTCGACCTGCTGTCAGGCGAACCAGCCCACCTTGGGATTTGTCAATTGTGCTCGATTGGCTGTCCGGTCCAACTTTCTCACACCTATCGGCTATTTCCATTCAGTTGTTAACTTGGAAGGCTGTTTTTTTGGTGGCGGTAACGTCTGGGCGTAGGGTCGGCGATTTACATGCTATGTCGTCCGACCCGGCGCTGACTGTGTTTCACACTGTTTGTGTCAGTATTCGCCTCCCGGATACGTACCGCCCCGAAGATCGATCACGCTTTCCATGTGACAGCTCCTATCGAACTTCCCACTCTTACCCAGCCTTCCACATCGGGGTCCTCTGCAACGAGCACTCACCCGTTGGATGTCCGTAAGACCCTCAAAGTCTATATCAAACGAACGCAGGTATTCCGTACGGGTACCCAGCTGTTCTGTTGTTACGGTGGCGGGAAGGCTGGTGTGCCAGCGAGCAAGCAGACTTTGTCTCGCTGGCTAGTTTCGTGTATTTGTGCCGCTTATCAGGCTAAGGGCAAGCCTCCCCCTGAGGGGTTGAAGGCTCACTCGGTCAGGGCAGTAGCCGCCTCAAAAGCTTTTGCATCGGCACTCCCCATTGAAGAGATCTGCTCTGCCGCTATTTGGAGCCGGCCTAGCACGTTTATTCGGCATTATCAGCTCGATACGCATTCCCGTAATCGTGCGAGCTTTGGCCGTTCTGTTCTCTCCAGTGGACGTCCTGCCACCCTGACCGAGTGAGTCTTGGTTCATTGGTTTTGTTTGACGCTACTGTTCAATACTGTGTGTTATTGACATGTCCGCTACTGGGAGCTAACTACCCACATTTCGATTCTCTACGGAGTATTTAGGTCGATTGTGAGTGTTTGACATTCCCCCCTACGGTGCTCACTAATCGACACGTGGTGGGTGGGGCTTTGTTTACATTTCGCACCATGTGCGATTTACTATGCTAACATTTGGAGGTCGTCTTTGTTACGTGGTATACAATTTGTGTAACCAGCTGAGAGTCTACTCTTAGAGTGTGACGTCACCAGTTGTTGTGTATTGTATGTCCGCCATTAAACGAAGTCAAGTAAACTGTGCCGTCAGTGATCTTTTGACAACTAATACTAGATGTATTGTAGTAGGTGTCTGTAAGACACGTAACATGGTGGCAGCGTGTTCTGAACTCACTCTCTGTGTCACGTAAGCTGTGTATCAGTTGAACATTAACTTTGTACAAGTTTGTCTACGAGTTCACACGCCGTGCACTCGCGACCACGTGCTACTATCTAAATTGAAAAGGAAATGCTGGCTGTAACCTTCGGACTCGAGAAGTTTCACCACTATACCTTTGGCCGCTCAGTGAATGTTGTCACTGATCATAAACCACTAGTCGCAATTGTGAAGAAACCTCTCTCGAAAGCGCCCAACAGACTTCAATCTCTCCTACTGAGAACACAAAAGTACAACTATAGTCTTACCTACAGGCCTGGCAAGACAATACCTGTTGCTGATACCCTGTCAAGAGCACCACTGGCTGATAAGCCCACACTTGAAACCGTGTTTGTAAACAACATTGCCCACTTGTCAGTATCCGATGATCGCTTGAATGAGATCAAAGCTGCAACAGCAAAGGATAACACATTACAACATCTGAAAGCAACGATAATGCATGGATGGCCCAATGACAGACAGCAACTGAAACCGGAACTCTGAACCTTCTTCAGCTATCGCGATGAGCTCACAATACAAGATGGTATCATCCCCTGTGGATCCAGAATAGTCATACCTTTATCTCTAAGAAAGAAAATCAAGGAGAAGCTACACATTGGTCACATGGGAATTAACTCCTGTCTTCGACGCGCTCGAAACCTAGTTTTCTGGCCAATGATGTCGAGTGAAATAAGACAATACATAGAGACTTGTGATATTTGTGCTTGATTCTGCGACAAACAACATCAGGAACCCCTACATATGCATGACATCCCTGACCTGCCTTGGGACAAAGTAGGAACTGACATATTCACTCTGAAAGGCCGAAACTACCTCATTACCACAGATTACTACAACAACTTCTTTGAAGTTGATTTCCTCCCTGAAAACACCTCTGAAGCTGTGATACAGAAACTGAAACCACACTTTGCTCGTCATGGCATTCCATCCACAGTCATAAGCGATGGTGGACCCCAATATACCGGCAATAAGTTCCACAACTTTAGCAAGAAGTATGGTTTCAAACATGAAACGTCCAGCCCTGGTAACAGCAAAGCTAACGGTGCAGCAGAGGCAGCCGTTAAGATAGCCAAAAGAATGATGAAGAAATGCAATGCAGCAAATGAAGATCCATACCTAGGTCTTCTCAACATCCGAAACACCCCAACCGAAGGTCTTCAAACGAGCCCAGCACAACGTTTGATGGGACGCAGCACTAGAACACAAGTACCGAGTACCCTCGAACCATTACGACCATCAAAGTTCAACCATGAAAAAGAAGATCTTGAAGACAGAAGAATGTGCATCCTTGATAGACACGATACGTCTAATCCAGGCCAAACCCTCAAACCACTGTCAACAGGTGATACAGTCCGCATGCAGCCCATACAAAGTGGGAAGACAGAATGGTCTGAAGCTACAGTCACCGGGAAGCTGAAAAGTAGAACTTACACGGTGCAGACAAATGATGGGTACAAATACCGAAGCAATCGTCAACAACTCCGTCTCATGAAGAAGTCCCGACGTCCAGAACCTACTAACATAGAGATATCAGTCTCTGACCCTCCACAGCCTGCAGTAGCAACCCAGCAGAACAACGTTCCGAGAACTCCGTCGACAACGTCTACACCTGAAACACTCCCTAAGCAACAACTTCCTGATGCTGACCACCCGCCAGCATACCACACCAGATCCGGGAGAGCAGTGAAATCCATCCGCAGACTTGACTTATAGACTCATAAATGATTTTCAAGTTCAAGCAGTAAATTCCGTCCAAGACTTGACTTTTAACTCACTGAATACTTTTTTTTTATAGTTTTTATCTTAGATTAAATGATAAATCCCCTATGTGACACATATTGGTCTTCAGCCAAATGAACTCTAATTCTCATCCAGCCAAAGTAATGACACTTCTATTCTTTCCTTTAAAGAAAGGGGGATGTTACGTGGTATACAACTTGTGTAACCAGCTGAGAGTCACCTCCCCTACTCTTAGAGTGTGACGTCACCAGTTGTTGTGTATTGTATGTCCGCCATTAAACGAAGTCAAGTAAACTGTGCCGTCAGTGATCTTTTGACAACTAATACTACATGTATTGTAGTATGTGTCTGTAAGACACGTAACAGTCTTTGAGCACAAATCCTCCCTGTCGGTTCCCCTCCCATAATGCCTCTTGCGGACGCGAAAACTGGGACATACGACAGGTGAGTGTCATGGCGTCTGTTACATTTTTTTCCATTAACGATTGCTATTTGTGTGTGCTTGGACAGAATTCCCTCCTCCCTGGCCTCCGGTCTTTGGGAGTCTGTGTTTATGCATAATATGTACCCCAAGGACGATCTCTATGAAGAAGAATTAACCAAACCTGAAGAGGTTTTAAATTCTTCGAAGAGAGTCGTCCTTGGGGTAGGGCCTCCCGCCTCCCCGCATTTCTGTTCACTGATATATTCAGCAGAAGGAATGATGATACGGGCCTAGGGGATTACCCAGTTGGTGCGCATGCGCAACGGGAGGTAACTCCACGAGGTGGGGGCCGTATAATAAATAAAAAAGTTTATTTATTGTATAATCTTTTTATTCAAAAAACATTGATACAACTGTCACAGGACATTTTCAGCGTGGAAAATGCATAATATGTACCCCAAGGACGACTCTCTTCGAAGAATTTAAAACCTCTTCAGGTTTGGTTAAGTTTCTACCACTATTGCACACACCTGAAAAAATTGGATTCCAAGTGTATATGTTACAGTGAATATGTGTAATCAGTCATTTCGTGTAATGACTAAATGAATCAACTATATTACTTTTTATCCTCCGCAACGCGTTTCGCGGGGGTATAAAGATGGACTCTGTCCGTCTGCCCGTCCGTCTGTGTGTCCGTGCACATCTTTTCCGGAACATAACTCTAAAACCGTTCCATATTTCAACACCAAACTTGGCACATAGATGGCTCTGGTGTTCTACTGGTGCCTTTTGGTAGTTTTGGATTTTTGAACAAAATATTTTTTGCGTTTCCATGGCAACAAGTTTGACTTAGACTGACATTTGTGGTAGTGCTCTTTTCTGGAGCAGAACTCTGAAACCATGCAATGTTTCTTCACCAAACTTGGCACATAGATAGATCTGGTGGTGAAATGGTGCCTTTTGGTAGTTTTGGAATTCTGAATAAAATATTTTTGGAGTTTCCATGGCAACAAGTTTCACTTTGACTGAAATTGGTGGTAGTGCTCTTTTCCGGAGCAGAACTTTAAAACTGTTAACTGTTTCATCATGAAATTTAATATACTGAACCGCATAAACAACGCAAATTTTTCCTTATCCTGACTCATGCTTATTTGCTTGTCTTCTTCTTCTTTGCGAACATAGTGGAACACTTGTATCTCCCAAGGGCGGTGGGGTAGCCTAGTGGTTAAAGCGTTCGCTCGTCACGCCGAAGACCCGGGTTCGATTCCCCACGTGGGTACAATGTGTTAAGCCCATTTCTGGTGTCCCCCGCCGTGATATTGCTGGAATATTGCTAAAAGCGGCGTAAAACTAAACTCACTCACTCACTCACTCACTGTATCTCCCAATTGAAGTTCCCTTCAATAAAAAATCACTAATTAGTACTCACCACAAGTTATCCCTCTCCTCGCAAGCGCGGGAAACGAGGGCGCCACCTCCCGCCACGTGCCTCACTCTCTCCTTCTTCGCCCAGTGAGCAGGATGTGAGAGCGCCTGTGTCTCCCTACACACCATATCCTTTAATTATATTTAGTTTGTTACATCTTATATTCAATTATACAGGTGTAACTAGTATCCTTATTCAACATGCATTGATATTTATTCGTGTTTCTGCTGCTTTATTCACGGTCCGCCGTGTTTGCTCAGCAGATTGCGTTAATGAAAAAACTGCACTGTTTGTAAATTACGTTACTTTGCTGCCAATCCGCATTTAGTATGCCCTAGCTGTACTACTCCATGCTCTATTATTTCACGCTGCAAATTATGTATTAATTTGTCTAATTCTGCCTTTGATAAATATTTATATTCCGTCTTGAGACGGGCTGCAGATAGATATCGGAAACTATCTTCAGCCATGGCTAATCGATCAGAGTCAGATATACCCTGTCAACTGTTGGCGGACGACCCTCTACTGTCTGGTGTTCCGCCTGAGTAACCTTCGGGGGAGAAGCGTGGGACGCAGTCCGCTATATCCAAGAAGCGACCGGCATCCCAGGACATTCCATCATCACAGTCTAAGACTAGAAGAGCTTCCACGTCGTCACAACGTACGCTCCGAACCCCCTGGGCTACAGCTTTGTTGAAAGGGAAATCCACGAAAGCTACTAAAAGCTTTTCTTCTGACATTCTTCCTGTTTCAGAATTATGTTTATATGATGATGACCTTCCGATTATCATTCCAGATGTACGGCATAGGAAGCGACCAGTATCGGCTATCGTCACTTCAGCACAGAGCATGCAACCAGAGATGCCTACGCTGACGCCTGAGATTACAACTGAGGGTCCCGTCACTGTCACAGAGAGGACAGCCTCAACGTCAGCGCAGACCGTCCCAGACGACCTGGTCAACCAAATCATGATGTTGATGGAGGAAGACCGATACGGTTTACAGAGGCCTCAGAGCCGCAGGCCCCAGAGCCCAACCCATAATAAGTCATGTAGGGCCCCAGAGCCCGCTATGACTTCGTGTAGGGCCCAGAGCCCGCTATCACTTCGCGTAGGGCCCCAGAGCCCACAAACGCGCCTCCACGAAGGGCAACCCAGCCCGTATCGAAGCCTTTGCGACGGACGTCCCAGGCCACCTCCACGAAGGACCTAGATCCTCACCATTCGCAAAAGGCTTCACGGAGGAAGAGTGCTTCACCGAGCTCAGACCCTGTAGAACACAGAGGTCGGTCGCGAAGCAAGCTCATATCTAATGAGTCGGACTCAGACTCGCTACCTTCAAAGAAGGCCTTCACGAAGGTTAAGTGGCTCCAAGTCATCTTCATTCAGAAGATCTATAAGGGATTCACCGAGAGCTATTCGAAGCCACCATCGTTCGCCAAGAAAGCTCCACGAAGGTCTCCCTGTATAAGCCGATCGTCAGTCCATTCAAGACATCGCAGTACTTGTCTATCAACTGTATGCCACATGCCGTCTACAAGCCTACGCGAAGGCATTTGCACAGGCTATTTACAACGCAGAACGTCACTGTATTATTTTATCAACAGATGAAGAGCCTAATTAAGGATCTTCAGGCCGACTACCTACATCAAGGGCATCAACGACGTTTCGTAGATCTTCACAGGAATCAACATTTCCGTATATATTGCTAGGTATGCAATCCTGGACTACGATACGATTATCTACATGCATGACCATTTAGCAGATCTGCAGACAATTCAATAACGGAATTGAGCAGCAGCCTTGTTACAGCGAGTAAAACACATAATCGTCAACGATTTCCGTAGAAGAAATATGTACAAGTTCAGCTTCAATTCTACAATTATGACCCTATATTGATGTATGCAGTCTACAAGCTGACAACTTGCAAGTTTTATTGAGCCTATATATAAGGAAGTCGGCATTATCTTCAAGACTGAAGTTACTTTCACAACAGCCAGGAAAATAACCTACCCAGCATTAATATTACAGAGCGAGGTAATTCACGCTGAAAGATTCGCGCGTTTACCATTAACCCTCAAACACGTGGTCACTCGTGTAACTTCTGGAAGCTACGGACAAGACCGACGATTGATCTAATATCAACGACGGCACTAAATTATACAAGGTTCCTTTTCCTGCTACACCGGTGACATCACAGCGCGGGTACTCTACAGAATCAAAATGCCTTGTTCTGATTGGACCGCGATGGACAATGCCCTACGCAGAGGTCGATCATAGTTCACAGTTCAAGACATAGGTTGCAAGTGACAACAATATATCAGTGAACGAGCAAAGCCTCCTTACAGTCCAGCTAATCTGAACCTTCATGATTGGGCTGCCTTCATGAGGTTAGAGATCTCCCCTGTCAAGTAAGGACGAGGGCACGGCAGTCAGGCGATTTTTTACATAAAGTTCAACGATGGCAGTCACCCCTGGTTGTGCACCTACATCGTCAATGACTTCGCAGCGAGTTTACCTCGACGACGGGATACAAGTGGATCCAAATCCACGGCGTCTCAGACTACAGTTGAATTTCATCATCAAGTTACTAACACAACTAGGATGGTTAGTAAACCTACTTAAGTTGGACCTAGAACCTACGCAAGATCTGCAATTTGTAGGTATTTGATTTGTAACGGCGCAGAATCGTATAATTGTACCGGAGGACCATTGATCAAGATCCAACAGTCAATCCCACAAGCCTTACTCTCTCCGCTACCACTACGACAGTGGCAGAGCCTGTTGGGGTTACTCGCTTCAGCTCAAGACATGACAGGCAGAGACAGACTACAATTACATCCGCTACAAGTCATCATCAATTCGCATCTCGACGAATCTCTACCGTTCAATTTACCGGATCAGGTCAAACCTCATCTACTATGGTGGACCAAGAGATCGAATGTTTGCGCAGGCGTCTCGTTAATAGAGCTGGAATCGATAACACTTCTCTACGTAGATGTGTCACTACAAGGTTGGGGAGCCCATCTTGCCAACAGGACGGCATCAGGGCTATGGAGCAATCAAGAGAGCAAATTACACATAAATCTGCTAGAGATGCAAGCAGTGATAAACGCCATAATGCACTGGAGCAACTTACTACAGAATGCTCAGTTGATGATTCACACAGACAATTCGACAGTGGTGTTTTTATGTGAACAAACTAAGCTCATCCAGGTCCCCGAACCTATTGACTCTATGTTTTCAATTGTTCGATTTAATTGACAATCTCAACATACATGTCAGATCATATCACATTCCAGGAGCAAAGAATGTAATAGCAGACGCTCTCTCTCTCGGCCACACCTACCATCGCCGACAGAATTGATGCTCCATACAGAGATATTCACTCAAATTATCAAGGAAATAGGAACTCCACTAATAGACCTATTTGCCACTCGATTCAACAAACAACTGACAACATTCGTATCGCCAGTTCCAGACCCACTAGCATGGGCAACAAACGCACTAAGCATATCATGGGAAGAACTCAACGCGTACGCTTTTCCGCCACCAGCGTTATTCCCACAAGTCTTACTCAAAATCAGTCAAACGCAGAGCCTCCATCTGAATTTGGTCGCGGCCTACTGACCAGCGAGAACGTGGTTTCCAACTCTTATTCAAGGAATCGGACAACCAATACTACATCTTCCCGAGTGCTCGAATCTGTTAATACATCCGCACACCAAACAAGCGGACGGAAAGTCAGAAATATTCCAACTTCACGTATGGATTGTATCAAGGCGTATCTGAATAAGAGGTTATTCAGCCAGAGCGGCAAAAGCAGTCAAGCTTGCCCTGCGTAACTAAACTCGCAACTTATCCGATGACAAATGGCACAGTTTGTCAATTATGCTGCAAAGAAAGGATTTACAGCTAGATATGCTACTCATCCTCAAGTGGCAGACTACTTATGTTATCTACCTCAGACTAAGAATGTAAAAGGCTCAACTTTGTCCACCTATCTTGCAGCAATAAGCTCTGTCATAACTGAGAACGGGCGTCAAGTTAACCAACCCCAGAGTTACTCGCCTTGCTACGAGCTTTCCGATTGGAGGATTCAAAACGGAAGTTTCACGCTCCAGCTTGGGATCTGAATATAGTGCTCCAACACCTCACAAGTGAGGTTTATGAACACGCTTTGATGATATACTTGGACCCCATGATACGATGGATCTATCACGATGGCCAGTAAGAGCACTGAAAATATATCTCCACCGATCCAAACAGAGGAGGGAAAAATTCAAGAGATTAATTTCCTCTATCAACAGCTACGCAGACTGAAGTCTCACGTACTACTATCTCCATTTGGATCAGAACTGTCATACTACGTGCCTACAAGACTGCAGGACTCGACCCTCCAAGAGCTTCTAATCCTCATGATATTAGAGCGCTAACATCTACACTTGCTCTACACGGCAACTGCTCTTGGAATATCATAATGGAGGGTTATTTCTGGAGATCCGATATGGTGTTTGCCAACCACTATCTGAGAGATATCACCACCGAGGACGTCTCAGGTATCCACTAATTCGGTCTCATGGTCCTCGCACAACAGTTGACAGTTCCTCGGAGAAGATAAGTCAATCTTACAGATTTCTACTTATAACAGTACTAAATAGCTACATGCTATATATATTTTGCTTAAGTTCTTTTATTATCTTAAGCTCAGTACTATGGTTATTATATCATACAATATATTAGCTAACAACTCTACGGAGTTTGCTATTATATATTAAGCTTAAGTTAATCATATCTTAAGCTCAGTACTATGGTTACATTATAAATGTATTAGCTAACAAACTCTACGGAGTTTTTGCTATTATATATGTAGCTTAAATTAATTATATCTTAAGCACAGTACCATACTCATATCATAAAAATATATTAGCTAACAAACTCTACGGAGTTTTTGCTATTATATATGTAGCTTAAGTTTATTCATATCTTAAGCTCAGTACTATGTTTATATCATAAAAGCATATTAGCTAACAAACTCTAAGGTTATATCATAAAAGTATATTAGCTAACAAACTCTAAGGAGTTTATGCTATCATATTAACAAGCTTAAGTCTATTAGTCTTAAGCATTGTATTCATGTTGTATATACTTTTATCATAATATTTATATTGTAATAACCCATATATGGCAGCTGATAAGTTAGCAGCAGGAATTCATCAGTTCAGTGCCTTTATGAAGTTCCCACAGAGTTATTACAATCATTACAGTTCAAATCACTAATTATCCAAATCCAAAGTATTATATATTCCCACCTCCATAACCGTCAGATTGTACAAGCAAATAAGCATGAGTCAGGATAAGGAAAAATATGTAATTTTTAGAGTAAAATTGATATTTTATACTTATCCTGACTCATGAGGTAAGCCCTCCCCGTCCTCCCCACATAACACTTTCGATTTCTCTGGAAAAATAAAGTGTTGGGCTCGAAATATAAGGAGAGAGTGAGGCACGTGGCGGGAGGTGGCGCCCTCGTTTCCTGCGCTTGCGAGGAGAGGGATAACTCGTGAGTACTAATTAGTGATTTTTTATTGAAGGGAACTTCAATTGGGAGATACAAGTGTTCCACTATGTTCGCAAAGAAGAAGAAGACAAGCAAATAAGCATGAGTCAGGATAAGTATAAAATATCAATTTTACTCAAAAAATTACATGTTTTTAAAAATTTATAAATATTCGACAGAATATTGTTAAATATTATAGTGTAACTACACTTTGGTCACCTTTGTTGTGAAAAAAACAGTTTTGTAATGTTCAGGTTCTGTTTGGTGATTTTTCTTGGATATTGCACATCGCCAAAACGCAGCAATTGAATAGCCCGTGGGATGTGGTTGCAGAAGTTTTTCATGACAATCATGATGCGCATTTTGTCACGGACACATAAGGGTATAAAAATGCCCTCAAATCAGTTTGAAATCACTCCTGACAAACGCCCACCAAGAATGCCAAGGTTAACGACGCAACAGAGGGAACAAGCCATCGGCCGTCTTGAAGCTGGACAGAGTGTTGCAGATGTTGCCAATGCATTCCATGTGCACATAACGACCATCTACCGTCTTCAGGAACGTTTTGCTGCTACACAGACCACTGCTGACCGTCAACGTCCTGGACGTCCGAGAGTCACAACACCACGGCAAGATCGACACATTCAACGTTCGCACATCGGGGATCGAATCTTATCTGCCAACGAGACTGCCCGACAGACTATTGGACGTCACACCCGAGCAATAAGCTGAGATACAGTTCGGCGCAGACTCAGAGCAGTCCACCTCCCTTGTCGTCGTCCAGCTCGACGTCCTATCCTCACACAGAGACATCGTCAGAATCGTCTGCAGTGGGCTACGTTGCATCGAAACTGGCATCATCAACAGTGGAGACTGGTATTGTTCTCTGATGAAAGTCGGGTTTACATTTCTCATGCTGACAGCCGAGTTCGAATATGGCGAAGACGAGGTGAACGCTTTGCTGACGAATGTGTAATGGAAGTTGATGCACGGGGAGGTCCGAGCGTTGTGGTATGGGCAGCGATTGGCCTGAATCGGAGATTAGGGCCAGTATTCTTCCAGAATATTAGGCCAGGTCGGGGAAATGAAGTCACTGCCGAACGTTATATCGACCAGATCCTCCGATCCCAGGTTGTGCCATTTTTCGTCTGACACCAGCAACACATTTTCCAGCAAGATTATGCCAGGCCCAACACTGCTAGAGTCACTCAGGCATTTTTCCAGCAGCACAACATCCGACTACTGCCATGGCTTGCTGTCAGTCCCAATTTAAACCCGATCGAACATTTTTGGGACGAGGTGCAGAGACGACTGAATGAAGTCTGACCACGTCCGACAACTGCAGCAGAACTCCAGGCAGCCATCATCCGAACATGTGCGGCAATCCGTAGGGCCTTTGTCAACCGTCTGATTCACTCAGATGCACAGCTGTAGTGAATGCACGAGGTGGACATACGCGCTACTGACTTGTTGGATCAATTTCGATTTTGTCTTCAATGCAAAGTAAACCAACAATGTTTCCATGCATTGACTGACTTGTCCAAATAATCATGCAATAAGTGTTTATTGTTATTACGTACCTGTTTTCATGTATTATCTGTCAAAAGTAAAGTTTTTATAAATCTGGATTTTGACTTGCGTTTCTTTTGTGGTTCAGTATATATAGGTATGTCTAGTGGTGAACTGATGCCTTTTGCTATTTTTGGATTTCTGCAATAAAATGGGTTTTTTTGCGTTTCCATGGCAACAATTTTGGCTTCAACTGAATTTGGTGGTAGTGCTCCTTTTCTGGAGTAGAACTTTGAAAACTTTCAGTATTCTCCTTCCACTTAGCCATATACACACCAAAACATTTGACATGATCATAACTCGTGGACATATTCATTTAGGGTATTTTGCCATTGCGGGGGAAATTGATGACTTTGTCTTCTTGTTTATGTATGTTTTAGCTTTTGATTTGACTGTAGGATTTTGTGGTGAATGAATTGGCACAGTATGCTCAGTATGCTTTAATATTTTAACAATTCTACTTTATCTTTATGTGCATTTTTATTTTAGCGTCAATAAATGTTTAACATTGAACTATTTGTGGTCTTGACAGCATTTCAGTCATTCCACGTAATGCCTGACCATAACTGAAATTTTCAGTCATTACACGTATTGCCTAGTGCTCACAGGCAGTTCACGAAACGACTGATTCATTTAGTCATTACGCGAAATGGCTGATTACACGGATTGACTGTAACTTATATATGGTCATATTTGGTTCAGAGTTTTGCACGCTATCTGGCGAGGACGCTATTTATAAACCTGGGGATTTCCAAGTATCGGTAACTTCACCATGTCAAAACAGACGATGTCACATTTCAGTATCGTGAGAATTAAGGAAGTCATTTTGAAATGTATCGACCCAGAACACATAATGTGTTGCATGCAGAAAACGCAGGTAGAAAATATCTTGCGTCACATGTAGATTTATTTGCGTGAAACAAGCAAGCTTTTGTGCTAACAGGAACACTGAGTACTGGTTATTGTTAACATCTAAAAATAGCCTTCCGAATCAATATGTATGTGTATGCATGTGTGATTCCCATGACCTTCTGACAGTGTTGTCCTTTCTGCTGCAGGCCACAGATCCCCGAAAATACAGAAGAACACGTGAATTTCCATGGTACGTCAATGTTCAAAGTACGTGTATATATGATAAAAGGAAAAGGGTGCAATGACATGCATCACTGTTGTTAAATAATGCCTGATTCATGTCTGCACTTGTCTGCTTTTCTTCAATATAGATGTCAATCTGTACTCTGACCTACACGATAGAGCGGATGACAAACAGACTTACACAGAACTGAAGAATTATGAAAATACAGGATTCCGTACTTCTAAAGGTATCCAGCCGAACGTTTATACATCCTTAGATCACTAAACTGGATGTAGACAGTTTTGATTTTGACCAATCACATGCCAATCAAATAGTGCATACTTAAAGTATCATTCCTTTATTATCATACCCTCGAAATCATTAAATTTGCACTGATGGATTATATATGCAAGTATCATTCCTATCTTATCAAACCCTCGAAATCATTCTGATGGATTTTGTAGTTATTATATGCAAGTCATAATTATTTTCAGACACTGTCAACACCTATGAAGATATTAACCAGACATCAAGACATGGTTATGAACACGGCAAGCCTGCCATGTATGTGAATGCTGATATCAAAGGCAAAGGTATGACTGATGTGGAACTTAACGAAAGCAATACAATACAATGCATGGCATGAAAATATCCAAGTAGGAATACAGGAAGGAATAGGTCCCCCCTCTTCCTAGCTTCACGTTTGATTAAGTGGTTACATCGTTAGCCATCATAACATGACAAAGGCCTATCTGTCGCCGTTTGTCTGACTCAAAATTTAAACATTCTACTTCATAATTATTTATGCATTGGATATTACCGTACTGGGGGCAAGTGCTATGTATGAATATTGTAATGTTTCTGTTTCAGATTCGCCCTATGTGAACACCTGAAACCAGTGACTGAAACATCATTATCTCTGACATCATAATGGATGACTTTGTCCTCCATTAATCACACCATCACTAGAATATTGACAGGATTCGTTATCCACATAGTTTACGTATATATGTATCTGTCTCTGCTGTGTTGATGAAGGTTACATACCAACTCAGCTGTGCCTGAACCTTGCAATATTCACCAACAGGAACATGCTGGTTTGCTGAAACCTAACCTGTTCAGGAACCCTGTGTACAGACATCAGTTAAAGCTGCAATGAACAACTAAATGTGTCAAATTAGATTCTTTTTGACGGCACCACCTAGCGGTTATCACTTTAAATGAGTGTCTTGCACTAGGACCTTAATTGAATTCAATATTCATTCTAAACGTCCCTCGTTTACGTTTATGTATGTACAACTGGTTGTATCAACAAATGATGTGAGTTGACTATATATATGACTAGGAAGCATATATAACATATGTACATTGTCAGTTGATTCAAGGTAGATTTTATCGATATATTTGTTTACAATCAATACAGATTTTACGTTAGATGCCTCAATAATGTTGACATGTATTGATGAGCTTAAGTGTACAACAGGTGTCGTAGATGCCACAGTTTTATGATCTCAATGTGCCCTGAATATTACAGTTAGAAACTTTATTATTTCACTAAGTTCTCAGCTGAACAGAGCCTGTATAAACTTCTGGCATAACTGACGCCTCATGTTGTATCATAGTCATTTGTGAGATACAATTGATTGGACACGCTGAGAAGCGTAACACTTTTTTTTTCACTTTATTTCTTTTTTGCATATTGGTACAGTTATATCCTTCATATACGATACTATTCAAATACATAGCACAATGAAAACAAACATGATAAGTGAGATCGAATAGATTATGTTAAAAGGTTGTGGCATGATGACCAGAAAGCCGTGAGCTTGCTATATTTGCATACAGAGTATGCATTGTATTCATGGAGATTATAACTGTGGTTCAATTTAGCTTTGAGACTTTCAAGGGTTGGACATATATTGATTAGTTTTCTGGAACATATATATTCCTTAGTTTCCCTTATCCTGACTCATGTATTATTGCTTGTCTCCTTCCTCTTGCGAACGTTAGTGGAACACTTGTATCTCTTGTTTGAAGTTCCCTTAAAAAAAGCAGACGTAAAATCACTACTCACCATGAGTTGCCTCCCTTGCTGTTTTGGCGGGAAAACGGCGCCACCTATCTTGCCACGCTTCACTCTCTCCTTCTTCGCCCTAGTTGACGGTTGGGAGAGCGCCTGTGTCTCCAACACGGCACTATATCCTTTAATAACTTAGTTATTTCCCTATAAGTTGCCTTTATAAGGTTTCAGGGAGTATCCTTCTACAATATGGTTTGAAATTTATTAGCAAATTTGACTGTTTATTCGCGTTTTCACGTGATTGTTTAGTTTGTTTACATTTCATTGCAGGTTTAGGTTTAGGTTCTCTGCTGCAGACTCGCATTTATTGTGCCCTAGTTGCACCGCAACATGTACTGTAAATTGTGTCAGCATTTAACAATTTTGGAATTTAATAATTATTATTTTTGTGTACTTAGACGTGCTAAGGATAAATTCAGACGACTGTTACAAGTCATGGCTATTGGCTGAGTCCCTTTAGAGCTGTTTGTCGTTGTCAGACGACATTCTACCATCCAGTGACCTGCCGGAGGCGTCTTCAGAAGATGGGCGTGGGATGAAGTCCGCCATTACGTCGAAGAAAAGATCTTCTACGTCGGACAACTCCTCAACCCATACAAAGAAGAAGAGGTCATCTTCGTCGCAGAAAATCCTAATACTAGGCTTCAACGAGATCTACTCGGGGCTCATCGCAGACTATGAGGACTTTCTCGGCCGAGATCGTCCCGATGGAAGAAATAGGCTTGTACAAGAACCGCCTATCCTCATCCCAG
This sequence comes from Haliotis rubra, assembly GCF_003918875.1. NCBI lineage: Eukaryota > Metazoa > Mollusca > Gastropoda > Lepetellida > Haliotidae > Haliotis > Haliotis rubra. Next base: position 35,403 of record NW_025766147.1, on the reverse strand, counting down.
AGATACTGCATAAGAAGAAGACGCAGGCCTCAGCAACGGTAACGTCAGCAACATTATGAACGCAGTCTGAGTTACCTTCTACACTGGCAGCAGGTACCCATGAGGTACAGCGATCCCTGGACCATATCGCTACCCTATCAGATGCGTCATCTCTACAATCATCGCAGACGTTCAACCCCAGGACCTTCATGCAGCAATTCTCCCAACAGATGATGGACCTGATGGAGAAGCGCTTCGCGCAGGAAAGGACCTTGCATGGTGGTCAGGCAGCCGCCTCTCATGCTCAAGTCATCAACCGACAAGAGGGAGCAGTGCTGCACGTGACTTGTACAACGACAAGTGGCGAAGCTTTGAGACCTACGCTTTGAAAACTGGCTTCACAGCCATGAAAGCGACACACCTTCAAGTGGCGGACTATCTTTGTACTTAGACAAACGAAGCGGTTAAAATGGTCAACACTCTCAACATACCTAGCGGCATTGAGCTCAGTTATCACTATGAGGACGAGTGTAAAACTGACTAAGGTACCAGAGTTACTGGCCTTACTACGCTCTTTTAAACTGGAGGACCAACAACAGAGATTTAAAGCTCCGGCTTGGGACCTCAACATAGTTCTACGACATCTCACCAGTGACGCTTATGAACCATTAGATAGGACATCTTTTGAGTTCTTGACACGGAAACCTCTGTTCCTGATTGCCTTAGCACCAGCAGCAAGGATGTCGGAAATACATGCTCTAGAATTTGAAAGGACCCGATTTGATGAAAATCGAAACATTGTGCATATGGGACTGAGATGGGAATTTATAGCAAAGAATCAACTGCCAGGTCAACCGGACAGACAATTCCACATCCCAGCACTACCTTCAGTCCTTGGGCCACAGGATACCCATATCCTTGTGCCCAGTAAGAGCATTAAAAGTCTACCTACAAAGGTCTAGGACCAGGAGACGAAAATTCAAGCATCTTTTCATCCCTATATTCGCAAAGACACAGACTGAGATCTCTCGCACTACGACATCAATATGGATGAGAACTGTCATTCTACGGGCCTACAAAGCAGCAGGACTTGATCCTCCAAGAACCTCCAATCCACATGAATTTAGAGCTCTGACGTCAACACTCGCTCTACATGGAAACTGCTCTATCACAAGGATAATGGAGGGCTGCTTTTGGAAATCGGACATGATGTTTGCCAACCACTACCTGAGAGACATCGCCACTGAAGACGTCTCTGGCATTCACCATTTCGGCCCACTTGTTGTTGCACAACAATTGACAGTTCCACAGAGGCGCTTAGACAGAGTCTCGCCCATTTATCGCATGACTTGCAAAAGCCAACACGCAGGAGAGTTACAGCTTTAGAGTCCATATGCACGTCTAAGACAGACTAGCATAAGTGATAAGACCTAGTACTTGTAAGGACGTACTCGTACATAGAAGGGTCGCTTCTCCACTTGATGCTTGCATCAAGAGATGGAGGTTGCTAAAATCCACATAAAAATGTTAACAGAAGCAAGGACCAAAAGTTAACAATTGTGGTCCCCCCCATCAGAGAAAGCTGGAAGTACAGGGTTACAGCAGCAGCAGAACCTAGCAGTAAATTGAAGTGCTAACAGGTAGTTCCCATAGGGGGGTATGCAAGACGTAAATCACCTAATTGGAATCCAGAAGTGGCTTGACCCACCACCAAATCCGGAGGATTCTACAAGCAATAATACATGAGTCAGGATAAGGAAAAATATGTAATTTTCTGAATAAAATTGATATTTTATACTTATCCTGACTCATGAGGTAAGCCCTCCCAACCTCCCCGCTAAGCACTTTGGATTTCCCAGTAAATCTAAGTGTTGGGCTTGAAATTCGGAGAGAGTGAAGCGTGGCAAGATGGGTGGCGCCGTTTTCCCGACAAAACAGCAAGGAAGGCAACTCATGGTGAGTAGTGATTTTACGTCTGCTTTTTTGAAGTGAACTTCAAACAGGAGATACAAGTGTTCCACTAACGTTCGCAAGAGGAAGGAGACAAGCAATAATACATGAGTCAGGATAAGTAAAAAATATTAATTTTATTCAGAAAATTACATTGTTATGATAAATATCAAGTTCAGAACATTGTTACGTTTTCATGAAAGCCCAAAAGGACTGTTTTCGGATCCAGGTTTATAGTAGTGTCTGTTTTATCATCAATCCAATCTAAAAGGTCACAGCCTATTTACATCTCTGCATTCAAACATCACATGAACAATGGTTTCTTTTTCAGCCATGCAAAAAGTACATAGTGGTGATTCTATTAGATTGTCATTGTATAGATCCTCATTGGTAGTGAAAATTCTGTGGACCATACGATATTGAAACCATCTTTCCTTAGTGTTATAAAAAGCTCTAAATGGTATAAAGTGAGGTATTCCATAAGTAAGGTGGAAAATTGTGATGAAGGTCTTTTTCCCATTTACATTGATATCATATTTTGGAATAGATTAACTTTGTTTAGTAGCTTTGTGTAGAAAATATTGCAGCCTTTTCATAGAGTATTTTTACTTTCGTGGGAATAAAGGGTAGGTGTCTTTACTTTGTCAGTATCATAGCTTCTTGTCTTTCCGTGGCATTTAGACGTATTTAGACATGTATTATATCTTGGACATCATAGCTTCTTGTTTTGAATATTGTTTTATTGAAGATAATATTCCGGCATATTCTAAGAAATTTGTCTCTACCATATACATCTCTTTAAACTCAGTGCAAGACAGAAAGGATTCATCATCTTTTAATACGTCATTTATAAATTTTACATTTGCTTTTAAGTAGTGTTCATGTAATATAGATTTGTTTCCAATTTTTAAATTGTTATTTGCCAATACATACTGTTTGCAAAAGTCGGATTACGTATAAGGGTACCGTTCTTGTAAATCAGCCCAAGCTTCCAAAACATCTTTCCAGACAAGGTTTTTAAGTTTTGGGATGATGTGTGTTTTCAGGTAATACTAATAGGGCCCGTAAGTCTCGCGAGGCACTACTTCCGCTACTAGATTTCCGGTGACAAGCGAATACGCAAGAACCAGTTGTGGTGCCAAATTGCGCTACCGCCTAATATGACCTTACTAGACCGGACCAAGTGTACTACCATGCTTGGCTGTCACAGCTGGTGACAGTCATAATAATTGGATCATTTGGGGACGATAAGATCGAAAAATTATTATTCCTTCAAGGATTATCGGTTCCTTACTGACAACCGACAACCATGAGTCAATTAGAAACCATATGAGTACCTTTCTTTAGCTATAATATATTTTTGACAACCAGTGCAGTTCTATTGCTAAACGTGTTTCTTTTCAGTATCGCGGACAGTGTTGGTCACAAAACATATTTCGGGAATCCATGACATGGTTAACGTAAAATGCATTTGAGTAATCTGTATTTATATTGAATTAATAAAACTATTAATTAACATTCTGCTATTCATAAAACAGCCATGTGTTACCAACTTTATCAAGTTGATGTTCTATTCATATTTGGCCACATTGACTCTGTCATTTCCCTTTTCAATTAAAGTATGTAATTCCAAATAAGATTATTTTTGTTTGTTTAATTTGTTATTTAGTTTCTAAATACATTTGTTATGCTGCAGCAATATTTTGTAACTATTCCAAATTAAAAACTATTTTTTACATATTCAATATATTTATATTTGTTAGGAACTATTTTAGATCAAATAGTTCCTAACAAATATCAATATTGATATGTAAAAAATAGTTTTTAATTTGGAATAGTTACAAAATATTCAATAGAGACAATTGGCTTTATGCAATGTAAAATGCATGTGTGTATATATACTTGAGGTACTAATATAAATACTTTGTAAACTAGTTGGTAGGCTTAATACTTTTACTCTCTTCCAAGTCCAAGGGATGACTGTATGCAAGTTCAGGTGACAGAATGACTCAAAGATACAAGAAATAAATTGTTTGTTGTTTTGCAAATGTGAAAGAAAATACATTATAAATTTTACTTTGGATAGATGACAGGGATCTGCATGTGTCAAATTGTTTCTTTGCCATGCTGTAAATATACTGATAATGATATATTGAATACAGGGATTGGGATGGAGACCTTCAACAATTTCAGGATTATTAGCCAATTTCTGAATTTAGAATGGGCCACTGCCCTTGTATCAATAGTAAAGTTCAAAATTTTAATGGGGCATTTTTATTCTAATGTGCAAAATGGCCCCTGTCTTTCCCAATGCCTGGAATAAATAGCAGTTCTTGTAACATTATAATTTTTTTTATAAATATATCAACTTTCCCATTTATGGTGATGTTTTTATTCACACAAGAAGTCACAGTGTCACAAATCAATCAACAGCACGACAAAATAACCTTGATGGCATGGTTACAATTATTTAGGTTACTACAGTCAGATATTCAAAACAAAAATGTGAAAACCTTCAGCCATATGAATATTCATCATGAAACAATTATTTATCAAATTATGTAAACATTATTTTAGAGGTGATATATAAAAACTGGTTGTTGGACAATATTTATTACACTTTGTACTAGATGTCTTGGAGTGAGTGAACTATGTACTATGATCTAAAGTACATGAGTGTTACTTAGTTCTTGGTTATGCAGGGGTGAGGTTCTGCTATGCTGTAAGCAAAATATGAAGCAGCACACTGCACCTTCAAGTCACAATTGGCAAAAATGCAAGACCAAATACACTCAAAATATGGAGTAATCACTCAAAGACATTTCCTGTATTGTAAAATATACTGATCAATACATGGGGAAACTAAATGTGCATATATACTATGTCATGACTGTAGATTCTGCAGACACTGGCTGACAGCAGCATGAGTATGATTACTTGTCATGTAATATAGTGTTTTTCACCCATTTTTAGTAACTTATATATTCCAAATATTCTGCCAATGAGGCCAAGGTTGGTAACTGGCATTCCATATTTTCAACTACACAGTTAGACCAATATGTTTTAAAATAATGGAAAAGAATAATGTGTACTGGTTATTGTGCTATGAACCAGTGTTGTAATCTTACAGCAAATAGAAACAAAGAATTTCATATTTCATCAAAATTCCATGTCATGTAGAATCACATGCCTATGCCATTGATTAAGTTTAACTTTTCATTGGTAAGCATGTTTTTTCATGGAAACTGGAGTAGTAGGGTAACCTAGTGGTTAAATTGTTGCCACTTGTCACACTGAAGGCCCGGGTTTGATTCCCCACATGTGTGCAAAGTGTGAAGCCCATTGCTGCTCTCCCAAGCATGATGTTGCTGGAATATTGCTAAAAGCGGTGTAAAACCCAACTCTCTCACTTGGAAACCTTTGCTATATACACTGAAAATCTAATCTCCTACATCCATCGTTATATATTTACTGTCAAATCAATTTCATGGCTTAAAGCAGAAACCTTCCAAACCATTCAATTTGTGTTTGCTTTATCCACACTTAAAAAACAATAAACAAGTTCTAGAACTATTCTGCAATTTTATTCCAAAGACATAATTACTCATAACATATCAAACATTCTTTGCATTTCCCAGATGCCAAACCTGAACAAATACTGTAACAGTATGAACTGGAATACAAATGATCTTTCATGGTCACTCATCTAAATTCTCACTGAATTATCTGAGAGTACCAAGATGTCACAAGACTTTCCACAACACCTTGCTGGTTACAAGCATTTCCTGTTCCAGCAAGTGTCCAAAGGATGATGTGTAGGGCTTTAATATGTTTTATAACTGTATATACAACACTTCAATGACTTGCTGTTTCTTCATTTGCTATGTATATTGCTTGACCACCAGATGTTAAAAGAAATCTGAAGATCTGTTTCAGTTTGTGTTGCTCTTGATGTCAATGGTAATTGTGGTGATAAAGAAATATTTTCCTCCTTCTTTCTCCTCTTAAAGATGTGCATCTGTTCCAACTGAAAAAAACATAACAACACACGTGAGACCAAGTATGATATACTGAATAAAATGTAAACAGTTCCTTACAATGTTGACATCAAGATATTAGTGATAAATTAAGCATGTGGATGTTATGTTTAACTCAACATGCTGCACCATAGCCAAATGCTAAATGGGGTTGTAATAATATATTAATCAAGCTCATATTACAGAATACATTTGTGAGAGACACCTATTCAGAGCTATTGGTATCAATCAAAGTGTGGATATAATCATCATTGTTTACGCGCTATTAAATTATTATTTAATTCCAACTGCAAGGTACTTTATTTATAAACACAGTTTTTTGGGTACACATGGATTATACCGGATACCTGCCTGCCATATTTTTATTTTATTAGGTCCCCTCTCCGGGGTAGGGCTTCCACGGGTACTCGAGTACTCGAGGACGAGTCGGGTTTAGCAGAGACCATATAATATCTATTATATGGTCTCTGGGTTTAGCTGGACTCGAGTCCATTTTCTACGACTCGAGGACTCGAAAAGGGGAGATAACTCGAAGTATTGGATTACGTTGACAGACTGTCTGCCATGTGCTGAGCATGAGCGGCCGTTAACGCCTAATATTAAGATAAGACATAACTTTATTATCCCAGAGGAAATTCTTATACATCCAAACTGTCTCAACAAAAATATACACAATAATTACATGCTCAAAACGAAAACTATTTACACAATAAAACTGACATGATATAATTCAATTAACCACATAGGTAAAGAGGCTGATTAATTCTAGTTGTTATCACATGGTGATAATTCAAAATATTTGTTGCATTCACGATGGTATGAAAGACTGTCGAGCTCTGTTTGTTTTGAGGGAAGGTAATCGACAGCAGCGTCCAGAAAGAAGTACTTCAAAATGGTGAGATAAAATATGTTAACTATCAAATCTAATTTTAGTTGCCTTTTTGACAGTCTGGCGCTCATATATAAAGGGAATATACTCGAAATTTTGCCGGCAGTATTAACAATTTTGAAAAGTTTGTTTTGTTGCGATCAGACAGGCCCCATACCAACATAGAAAATTGTAGGTCAACACACTTTGAATAAAGGTTTGATAAAAACTGTCATTACGGTTTTGTCAATGCCTTGACGATAATATGGTTCAGAATCAGAAATTAGGCCAGTAACAGTGGCGTCATCTGCTAATTTCACAGTAAACAAGTCATTAAATGACAAGTAACAGTCATTAGTATACAAAACGAAGAGTAGGGATGAAAGAACACAGTCCTGTGGAGCTCCAGTAGAGGTTGAGAGGAAAGAAGATTGATAGCCATTGACACTAACATACTGAGTTCTATGTACCCTGAATTCTTTAACCCATCTGATAATGTTTTTATTAAGGCCTAGATTAAGTAGTTTACTCCTGACACGGTGTGGCTGTATGGTATTAGTTGTTACAAGTCTGCAGATGAGAGTAAATATTATACATCGTTTGAGATTTCACTTCTTAAAATGATTAGGTAACAATCTTAACAGACATGGAGAACGATAAAAAATCAAATATATGGGCGTGTCTTGATCTGGATAGTGAAAAGATAAAAATAACTAAATGCCGCCTGTGTGGTATATCACTGCGTTATGCAGGCAGTACAACCAGTACGATGAGAAAAAAACCATTTGGCAAGTAAACATCCAAATACTGATTCTGACCAATAGGAACTGTTAGTCACACGACGATTCGAAGTCGGAATGAAGTAAGTGTTCACTTGTGTGATCGGAACACATGTCCTGCCGGTTACGCTATCGTTTTTTGAAAGGTATGAATTTCGAGTACTCGGGTCCGAGTCGAGTCTCACCCCTCGAGTACTCGGGTTATAGCTAAAACGGCACCACAGCAGAACGGCACCAAATTTGTGTGGCGAAAACGGCACCATATTGGCGAAAACGGCTACTGATTTCTGGGCTAAAACGGCACCATATATTAAACAAAGTATGACGTTGACTCATGTTTTATTTCATTTCATTATAACATTAGCAAGATTATATCAACATATGAGTCATTCTCAAAATCCGTGCATATTTATGTCAGATGTTTGTATCCGACAAACTTAAGTCAAAATCAAACCAAAAAAATTATGGTAACTAACTTATCACAATATTTTTCTACACTTTACAGTAACAAAAGTAGGGAAACTACATTTTTATATTTACTTTACACCACCCTATTTTACTCAATGTTCATGTGTCACAACTCCAGTGGCTGATGTCACAGATGTGGCATTTGATTTTTTTGGTCTTTTTTCATAAGCAATAAATATACAATTTCAAAACTCCATGTTATATTGTAAAACTAGATATTTTAATATATATGTACATGAAATAAATATTATCTTTGGATTTTTTCTTTTCAAAATGATGTTACAAATTTCGTAACGGCAGTGACACAATTTCAGGAAATGTCTAATAAAAATGGTAAAATATGAAAAATGAAACATCATTAAGCTTGCATAATATATGTTATGTATATTCAGAAAAATTATTATGTTATGTAAACCCAAAAAGGAAAAAAAATCCCCATAAAACAAAAAAACTAACAAACAATGGGTTGTAGTTATTTGCTTTATATAACGTCGCACGCACAACTAAGGTATTTCGGCGACGGTAAACAATTGGGTACATTTGTGCGTTTTAAAAACAATTTCATTTTGACACTGAGTTTGACACTGGGCGATTTCAGTTGAGTAAATGTACTTAGAACATCAAAGGTTGCGATGTTTTCATGCTAAATTGGGATGCCTTTTCCAATCACTGTGGGCACAGTAGATGTATTTACTATCTACACATTCTGCAATCCGATTGTCAGCTATATGGGATGCCCACTTCCAATCACTGTCGGAGAACATGGACTCGTTGAAGCCCTACTCCGGGGACAATAAAAAATCTCACTGTAAGATATCAAATGCAATCAAACGATTCACCAATCTGCACACATGTCAACTCCACCTTTACTTACTGTGCGTGCCATGCTTAAACAATACCAGCCTTTAAATGAAAACAAAGAAATCCATGTAACAAACTTACCTAGACTAATGACACGTGCGTCCACAATTGACCAATCAGATAAAAGGAACGTCATCGGGATTTCCCTTTGATTACTAACGATTGGATTGATGTTTTGGAGCATTACTAAAATTCGTGTTTAAAATTATCGTCTTTCAGATTATAGTCTCTGCAATACTGTGTACTTGAGAATTGTTTAGAACCTATCCACACTACTTAAGTTTTATCAATGTTTATTTGAAGACCAGAAATTATATATGGTTGTTTTAATAACGTGGGTTGGGGATGGCAACAAAGTGCCTTAGGGTTACATGACGGAAGTCACAGTTTTCATACTTTGTTTCATCTTTCAGTTATGTTTTCCGATAAGATCTGGTTCAAGAACAAACTCTAGACACCTTCAACTACCTGCACATAAATAATTCTAAATCAAAGGAAGCAGTACTTGAGATGGTTGATGAACTCAATTAATATGATCCATTGCGAACAAACAACGTACATGTACGCAGGTAGACTTGGAGAAAGCCTAAAGCCCTAAAACAAGCACGGTTAGATTTTTTCCTCGTAAGTCAAAACATGGAAAAATCAATAACCTGCACTAAAAAATAGAACCTAGTTATCGATCTGATCACTCCATAATCTCTGCGAATTATAATTATGTGGAAGAAATCAAAAGCATTATTCAAGAAACTGTTGATCAGTATCACAGTCGATCCACTGAAGGAGAGCGAGTATTATTGATAAACGAACAAATATTCTTTGAAGTTTTATTATGTAATATTCGAGGATATACAATTAAAAAGAAAGAATTAAAGCAGAACAGGAAACCAATGAAGCACTTGAAAACCTTGACGTCAAATAAGATGCAGCCATGAATGAAAAATACAAAGATAAACTATTAAAAGAAATAAATGAACTTAAAGAACAACAATTAGAACTTAACTGATACAAACAGAAGGCATTATACTAAGATTGAAAGCGAAATATTTCCTGTCACTTGAAAAACAAAACTTCCCAAAAAAATCCGTTGCTAAATTAGAAACTGTACATGGAACTATATTTGAAACTTAAGATATTATTAAACATACCAAAGAATACTTTCAGAATCTATATACTAGTAAAAAATACAAGATGTAGAACTTGAAGAACCTTTCAAAACTTGCACTATACCTAAAATAACTGAAGAAGAATCTCACTCCCTAGAAGGCGAACTACAATATGATGAAGTCCTTCAATCTCTTAAAAATACGAAAAACAATAAAAGTCATGGACCATCCGGATTTACTGCAGAGTTTTACAAATTCTTCTGGCTTGATGTAAACAAATATTTGATTAACTCGTTGAATCACGCATTAAAAATAGGTGAACTTTCGGTAAGCCAAAAGCAGGGCCTTATAACATGTATTCCCAAACAAGATAAACCTAAAAGACCAAATTAAAACTACAGACCTATATGACTCCTTAACATATCGTATAGGAGTGTAACAATAGTTGAGTTGAAAGGGGCAGTGCTTTAGACATATTCATAAACTACAACGATATGCCATACTATTAGATGTAGTTCAGTAATAGGTATCACAGCGAGTGGAATTTTACATGTTTGATGAGATAAATAATTTAGTAATGTGATAAGGACATCTGGCAGACTGGAATTTTCTTTAGTCTTTGAACGTAATATGACCTAGATTTTACTAGATCGCAAAAGCGCCCCATTCTCCAAGTCATTTATCGTGAAAAATCAAGCTCATTAATATAGTGTCATTCCACTTCTTTTCACAAAACGTGGTTCGTTTTATCCCACCTTGTGGGGGCTGAGCCGAGTCCGTTGCGTGGTGGGTTGTTGTTGACATGACGCACGCGCCATCTAGTATATGCCAGGCATGTTCAATGGGTGACAAGTCTGCACTGAGTGCTGGAAATGGCTTGAGGTGGTTGTCCACGCCTTTTGGAGGTGGAAGTAACAATACGAATCATGTTTGTGTCTTGGGCTGTCATCGTGAACTAGAATATAACGATGTTCATGTCGGTGCGCAAATGGCACCACGTGTCCCTCCAGGGTGTTGTCACGGTAGTTCTGCCCAGTGACACGTCCGTAAATAACGAAAAGGTGTTCTGCCAGTCACACTGATTCCACCACTCACCATTACTGAGCCACACACTAAACGATCGTTCTGGCACGTGTTAAAAGGCATTAAGACGCTCCAGCAATCGTTGGATAACACATAGACATCGGGCATCCAGATTCCATGGGTGTAGCTGGCTGCGAATTACCTGTCCACTTAATCTTAAGTCTGTAGCTCTGTGAAGGTCTGATTTGAGAGGCACGTCCTGATGACATGGTGTTGTGCACCAGGGTTGCCCTTGGTCGTTGATGCCTTGAAGGCGATCTGCTCATTATTACCTATGAAACGCCAAGTGATCCTGCGACAATATTCTGTTTTGTTCCAACATCCAAACATGACGTCACATGCGCCGTCCTTGAAGCTTACATGCAACGCAAAACACAACTTTACAGATTCTAATACCTTTCGGTATGGACGTACAGTAACAAATTATCAAAAATGCAAATCCAACTTATAAACTTGAAAAATAATGCGATGAAAAAATCCCGCGAAATCGGAGTTCAAATGATTCACTACAGAAAACAGCCGGAGTGAAAATTGAGTTTAAGACAATATCAGAACTGAAATGTACATTGACATATTTCACTGTAATTTTAAGCCCCAACCATGTCCATGTGCACATAATGAAAAACTCTGGCGTTTTTGCAAGACATTCATAACACGTTGTGAATTAAATGATCTTCTGAATCCATATTTCCAAATTCAACCAGGCAACTTCCTAAGTAGCATCACCCCAAATGGCATATTCCCATCTTTGTTTTAATATTATAAACATGTAAATGCCTGTTATCTCATATAGAAAGTGTAGAATTGTTTCAGTGCATGCTGCAAGGCAAGAGTTACATCAACTTTTACGTTTGTATAAAATCAACCCTTCCTGCTTTGTTTAAATTAACCAAAACCATACCGAAACGTCGCATCATATATAATAAAGAAGTTGTTATCCATAAATATTCTTACTTTCTTATTAAATTAACCAACTGTTTATGGATTATTAAACCAGTGAAAGAGTCTCATGTGTTTGTGCTTAAATCTTGCAATATAGTGTGAAACGAAGAGACCGGATTAAAAATGATATTATATCGTGTGCATGAGGTATTTTATAGCGTGCGCATGAAATGAATATACAGGATATCGTGCGCACGGGGTGATTCATTCAAGGCATTGAAACAGGACACCAAAGTGGGCTCGGCAAATACCACTGCAGTCACACCTGTTGACATGTTTTGGAGACATGGAGGATATAAGGTCTGATATCACATGTCTGTATTTTCATCTCGGTTATACCTACAAAGTGATTACATTTCTCTTGGCCAAAAAGATAATCATCAGTTGTCTTCAGTTAGTGCGCAAGATATAACATATCGTGCGCACGCTATATTACTTTGTGCGTACACTATTCTACACCAGATATTACATCGTGCGCACAATTTAGTATCTTGTGTGCACGATATATAAAAATACAATTCTCCTAAACATGTCCTTCCAGCACTTCCATAGAAAGTACTTCACGGTATTGTCTGCATAGAAACTTCAAACCTGAAAATAATCGTTTTGAACTAGTTGATTTGAAATTGCTCAAATGCCTTGTTAAATTTAGAACATACAGATAGCATAAGATTGGTATAATTTGGCGAACCTGTCCTGTATATAAAAAGGCCTAGGACGAGTATCACTCTTCGTTTAGTAAATATGTAACTGAAGACGTAACTACAAAGATGTTTAATTTTAGAAGGTTATTTATGCACATAGTACACATAGCTTGACAATGTCGAGTCTCTACATTTTCAAGCTTATGACAAATAATACAAACCACTAACTAAACCCTTTCATAAAGTTACTTACATGTCTACGTGTATACCCACATTGATATTCACTCTTCTGTTATGTTAATGCTGTACAATTCATGTAAATACCTGTATACAGGCCAAGGGGCCTTCATACTTCAATAAAAAATATTGGTTTATTGAATAAATGTGTTGAAATTAATTTACGGATTTCAACACATTTATTCAATAAACCAATATTTTCTCACTGATGTTAGAACTTTCAAATGCAAGTTTTGTATTATATTATATATTCTAGAGACATAAACATGCATTCACTGTCATCCTTTACAGTGGCAGTTGGAACAACGGGTTCTTGTCCTTATGAACATGACACCAAATGATATTCTTATATGAATGAACATGAGCTGTGAAATATATTGAATCCACGTCAGATCATATACCTCCCATTTATAAATCCCGTACACTGGCATCCTGTTAAATCTCACACATACTTTATAAACAATGACTGTGTAACTTATTTGAGTCACGATATGGCTACAGTAGTAGTACTGCCGTTGTGACTGTAAATATTAACTCACTCACAGTCTCTTTCGGGTTTATAATATTAACCGGTGTTTCAGAACATAGACTGCTTTGTGTCATTTTAATATTGGCTAGCTAACTTACAAGCACTGATGGCGTAAATCCCGCCAGGAAATCATGTAGGAAACCAGTACGTAAGTACATTACGTTCTCTTGATCTCCAACATGGTAGTCTCACTTTGATTATTAGTGGTCTATAGTGGTTTTAATTGATCTATCCAGAGTGACCATTTTATCTCACAGCACGTACATAATTAAAAAATGACTGGGATGATAATGCTTGGGATCCAAGTAATTATGTGATATGTATATGGATACAGAAAACCATTATTCCATTCCCTGTGTGTTATTTCACAAACTTCATGAATTGAAGCCAACAATTGGTTATACCTACTTGGGTTGTGTGTCAAGACGTGATGAAGTAATTTTACGACGATGTCGTATTGGCCACAGTCGGTTTACACATGGCTATCTGCTGAAAACGGATGGGGATGGACCCCAGTATGTGTCTCTTGCGATGAAGTTTTCAGCATCAAGCATATTCTGCTTGACTGTATGGACTTATCATCTGCAAGGGACTCACATTATGATGCAGCAAATCTGAAGATCTGATCTCCCGCGTGAGCGCTCATCTGATAGTGAACTACCTGAGGGAAGTTGATCTATATCATAAATTGTAACTGTGTAATGTGACTAACGAATTGCCTGCTTTTAAATTTAGTGCTATGACATTCTCTTTTTAAATGACAATGTAATGAATATATGATTTTGAAATAAAACCAATTTTGACTTTGTTCTTACAATGTGTATTAATGCAGACTCGTTCTCGTCACTATATGGCTGGAATAATGCCGATGTGACGTAAAGCCCAACTCAACTCAACTCAACTATACTGAGTCAAAAAAGAAACTTCACATTCTTTCTTCAGGGCACTATAAAAGAACAAGAGATGGTAAGATGGTTAAATTGTTATTATTTCATTGCTGAGATCTGTGTGATGTACTCGATACACTGACAGTGCCATAATCAGTTCCATTAGGCTACACCGCCGTTCCAAAACATGGGTATACAGAATGTCAAGTCACAAGAATAAAAATGCGAAATTGCTCAGTTCATTATCGTGTATGCGTCATTGCTCTTGCAAGGCAGTGCCAAGTTCCTGCAAATTGTGAGGTTGGTTCCTAAGACCACGAAGCCTTCTCCCAAGTGCATCCCAAACGTGCTCTATTGGATTAAGGTCAGGGGACCTCGATGGCCAGTCCATGACGTTGATTCCAGCGTTTTGAAGGAAATTTCGTGTCAACATCGCTGTATGCGGCCGAGCATTATCATGCTGGAACTGTAGACCTGGGCCATGAGCCGCCATGAAAGGAACGAGTTCAGGGGTGAGCACCTGGTCGCGGTAAGCAGCAGCTGTGAGGTTTCCACTGATGACCAGAAGTCGGGAACGGTTGTTCCCACAGAAAACACCCCAAACCATGCAACTTCCGCCCCCGAATCTGTCGACTTCCTGTACACAACATTGGGCATACCGTTCACGACGTCGTCTCCAGACTCTTTGCCTGCCGTCCGCGAATCTGAGGATAAACCTGGATTCATCGCTAAAGACGACTCGATTCCAGTCTCTCTGGGTCCATCGGAGGTGACGTTGGGCCCACAGCAGACGTTGACGTTGATGAAACGGCGTCAATATTGGCCCACGATATGGACGTCGAGAATGGAGATTGGCAGCCCGTAACCGATTTCGAATGGTCTGTGAGGACAGTCGACCTCTAAACATCTCAGCCCTGGTTCGTGTAGCCGGCAGAAATCTGTCACGTAGGTGACGTAGGACGATTTGACGGTCTTCTGCTCGTGACGTCACACGTGAACGACCCGACCTTGGGCGATCAGAAGTGGTGCCAGTTTGTTGTAGACGACCTCGCAAGTCATACACAGTACGACGGCTGCATCCCATTGCTCTTGCGACGTCAATAACTGATCTTCCCGCTTGTAACATGCCAACGGCACATTCACGTTGCACATTTGACAATCGTGGCATTTCAAGTACCGTTAAAAGTGTGGTTTAAAAGTGTTTTTTCAATTCTTTAGGCCAATCCAAACACGTGCATATGAAGAAAACTTCGATGCGAAGATCACGTGATCGACTGCACGTGCAAAACCTGAGTTGGCACTAACCACATTTGCACGACGAATGGATGGGTTTGAGTGGGTTTTGCTACCGTTTTTCATGAGTCGAAGATAGGGATCCCATTTCGGATACAATGCATCATCAGAGAAAAAAATATTCATTAATTTTCAAATTACATTTTGTGAAGTTTCTTTTTGACTCAGTATATTTCACACACGCAAATTTAGTCCAAGCGTTTTACATGTGCACGTGAATATGGTCGGGGTAAAATCGACATTTACAGTGAAAAATGTCAGCGTGATGCTCTACACTTCAGTTTTACGAAACCCTTGTCAAAGTGCCTCTCAATATGGAGATGAGATTCATAAAGTTAGAGGTGTTGTTGTGAGTGGACGGACGGACAGACATTTCAAATCGGCCACACAGATGCAGCTTGCTTGGCCGACGTCCACGTTCACGACAGCGCTGTGCAACATTCGTCGTTGGGCAACAGAGCGTGGGAATGAGCGTTTTTATGTCGTTAGCGTCAGAGAGAACGATCGTAGTGTGGGTAGCTTAGTAATTGCGTAGGATGTATGGGATCACTGTGACTGGAAGAACGGACACTGTGCAGCACTACCGTGACAAAATCTATTTGTTAGACGTGGAGCTAATTGCGCACCGACATGGGCGTCGTTTTGTGTTTCATGATGCATCGCAAGCGCACACAGGGCTCGTATTGTTACTGTGTACCTGCAATAGGAGAACACAACCACCTTACATGGCCAGCACTAAGTCCAGACTTGTCACCCGTCGAACAAATCTGGGATATGCTTGGACGGCTCAACAGAATGTATAAACACCGCCAACAGCCACTCAACACGCTCAACAAACTTTGAGAAGAATGGGATGGAAAAAATGCATGACTCGTCGAATCCTGGGTTGTCTTGAGAGTACACACAATATTAATGTGAGCTTGCCTTTTCATGGTAAATGACGTGATGGGTAGTAGGGCGCTATGGCCAATCATGCAACGACTAATCCAGATCTCAGTCACAGGACTCTGTCGAACTGTTAAACTAAATTAAATATCAGTAGCTGAGACTCCTGATGAATATCCCCGTTTAATAATAGCATATTATTTTCACAGTGGCAAAAGGTTACACTATGGCCTTGTATCATTGCTGTCTATCTTACGTCTTCATGACGTCAAACCTAACGCTACATGTCTTCCTGACTATCATGTCAAGCCTGACACATACCTCAGGTATATTATCTCGCCAGTGTGCATACACTGACATGCCTGTTCAATATTCAGTTGGCAGGAATCACGGCATTAAGCGGGTACATGAGAGAATACTTTGAACAGTATTTCAGTTTGACGGAAGTAAATTAAACTGTTTATATCACGTGTATGGTCGTTGACAACGCCAGAATACCCAGTCAAAGGATGAGGCTAAAATTAGATTTCACTTCCTGGTTGGTCGGACTACCTTCAATCCAAAGGAATACATTACACGCGCAATGTAAGTAAAGTTTTCATTGATGAAGTATTATATTTCTTCATTTTGTATGTACGGTGGTTGGAGGAAATGGTATATGAATAACGTAATCTATCTCAGAGTCCAGTTACACCCACATTGTGAAAATACAATCATTACATGCAGAATATATGCTGGACTCAGAAATGTTTAAGACAGTCGTTACGTAACTTATACATTTGTTATTCAAATAGTTTACTGTTTTAATCAGTGTACATGCTATGTGAAGGTCAGGTAACATGTGTCTTGTTAAATCGACTACACCTCCAAGCAGGCGTCCATTATCATATATTCACAATCAACTAAAGCCGCTATCGGAGCACACCTGTATGTGGGTCACACTCGTCTGTATTTAGCTGGTGGTAAGAAACAGTTTTGTCTGTCGCATGTTGCACTCACATATTAATGCATGTCTACTTCAACGAATGCTTGGTTGTGATGCATTTCAATGATATTCTTTTCTCTTAGGACACACTACATGACTAGGCAAACAAACGTATGTGTTACTTAAGAGATCATTCAATGTTGGTGATTACTGATCGGCGTGATCTTCAGCAATCCATGCTTGCCACAAAAGGCGACTATGCTTGTCGTAAGAGGCGACTAACGGGATCGGGTGGTCAGGCTCGCTGACTTGGTTGGCACATGTCATCGTATACCAATTGCACAGATTGATGTTCATGCTGTTGATCACTGGATTGTCTGGTCCAGACTCGATTATTTACAGACTGCCGTCATATAGCTGGAATATTGCTGAGTGCGGCGTAATACTAAACTCACTCACTTATCAGCGTGATGTCCCTGGTCCATATATTATTTGGGCAGCCAACCGAGATCTGTTTCTGTTTGTACATGTAGGCCTCTCCTAATTGTAACCTTGTTTCAACTCTGTATACAAACAATTCTGCACTTTATTCGCAACAATTATTTTGTACGTATGTATACACGTGGAACTTAATTCAGCAACCCCTAATATTTCATCATAGTGATGTAAACTGGACTCCAAAAGAAACGTTGCATGATGTGTGAAGGTCAACCACTTACAAAATAGCATAAATATCGCAATGACTCAAAATGATATGACATTAACAATATCTTATGGTGTTACAACAGCATTGTTGCTACTGCACGCTGTGTAGCTTAATAGGAAATAAATAAAACAAACAAGTAGGAAGTAAATTTCAATTTACTGAACAGAATGGCTTCATGAGGATACAATGTTGACGTGATAGGTAGAGTCCACGGTAAGGGCGACTTTTCGAATACCTGCAGCCCCCAAACGCCTTGACACAGTTTTAGTCCAGGAGAATCTCAAAGGGGCCTAGAAATAGGATTTCGTAGCCTCCCCAGTACTGATTTTGTTTGACACTATTTTCAGTTAGTATGATGTCTTGGGCTCATGAAAAGGCCTGTAATACTCTCGGATTGTGGTATCAGGTTTTTACAGGCCATTTTATGTGGTGGGGGTCTGCGAGCATTTTCGTCACATTTGGTTTGATGCCCGACAACACCTCAAAGTTAATCATTAATAGTTTTACTACTATCAATCTGATCACTTTCATTTTGACTTCTGTGTACTGCTAAAGGATGTAGAAGTTATGTGACATAATTTTGTTTTGAAAGAAAAATCAAAATGGCCGCCATTTTGGCCGCCATTTTGTTTTGTCGTGTTTTGCCTTCTCAGCACTTAAATTTACATAAAAATGAACACCGAATGTTTCCATTTACATCCAAAGTTGATACTTTTGATGTGTTTTGACACTTGTTTCTCTTAGAGTGATGGCTTGGGCACAAAACAAGTAATTGTGTATGGTCATATCGTGGTAATTTAATATTTTACAGCTTATTCTTTGAGACAGAGGTATTTTTGCAATTCTCCGACTTTTCATGGAAATGTGTATGAGTGAATTATTCAATGGCAGTTGACATTATTTTTGTTACTAAAACAAGTTGTTTTTGTTTTCCCTTTACTTCTAGAGTGACGGCACATTATTAGGAATGTTTACATATTACCCAGAATTCAAAATGGCCGCCAAAATGGCCGCCATTGTAGTTTAACTACATATAAATAGTGGAGGACTAAAATTGTACTGATATGAAATCCAAACAACTCATTTGGTGTCTAATGTTTAATACAGTATAGAAATAGAGCTAAATTTCAATGATAGGGTCAATCAAAGCTTAACACTCCTTAAATATAAACAAAATCCAAAGTGTTTGAAAACTTTGGTTCATGGCCGATAACTACGTGTAAACTTTGGTTGTAGGCATTCAAATTGTTCTATCAGATAACTCTTAATCACCTTTTGATACATCCATAAGCTTGCAATTAACCCTCCTTTTCACTTTCTTTCATTTCATATGTTACTTCATGTCAGAATCGGACCTGTAGAGATCCGGGTTAGAATTGATCTTCAATAACCCATGCTTGTCGTAAGAGGCGACTAACGGGATCTGGTTGTCAGGCTCGCTGACTGGGTTGGCACATGTCATCGTATACCAATTGCACAGATTGATGTTCATGCTGTTGATCCCTGGATTGTCTGGTCCAGACACGATTATTTACAGATGACCGCCATATAGCTGGAATATTGCTGCGTGCGGTGTAAAACTAAACTCACCCACTCACTCATGTCAGAATCGAAGTCATCTACTGGCAACAAGTCAAAGATGTTCGGGCAACAATCATCTGCCATACAAATGGACATGCCTCTGTGCACACTTTATCATTCTTTCTGCTGGCATGCTGACTTTTTGCATTTACACAATGTCACATCAACCAATCCACAGGGAGCAGGATCTGTCGACATCAATAGGGATAAGCTGACCATCACAAATGCTCCAACCATGGTCAACTGGTGAAGGAATGTTCATGATTGGTTGCAGAGACTGTTTCCAAACATGGACTTTGTAGTTTACTCGTTCAATGTGATGTTTAAGACTGTTGGATGTGCGTGGGAGGTTTTCATTCAATATCTTGTGTCATCTACAGACATCACTGGATTATTTGGTACATGCATAGAACTCACAAACTGGCCACAAGATATAATCAGTGTTTCTTGAACATCCAAATTGTCACCCAATTGTGACAATGTTTGTTGGTGATTTTCAGAGGACTTCTGTAAGTCAATTCCCCATGTCGAACGTTCTACACGTTCTAAAATGGGACAGGAGTAATAACGTACTTAAAATGAGATTGACATACTATGAACGGAATCGTGGCGCTTCAATCTTACTGGGTATGTGTGCGGACGTAGTGCAGTCCGTCATCAATTGCAGTACGGCCATTTTGAATTCTGGGTAATATGTCAACATTCCTAATAACGTGCCGTCACTCTAGAAGTAAAGAGAAAACAAAAACAACTTGTTTTAGTAACAAAAAATAATGTCAACTGCCATTGAATAATTCACTCATACACATTTCCATGAAAAGTCGGAGAATTGCAAAAATACCTCTGTCTCAAAGAATAAGCTGTAAAATATTAAATTACCACGATATGACCATACACAATTACTTGTTTTGTGCCCAAGCCATCACTCTAAGAGAAACAAGTGTCAAAACACATCAAAAGTATCAACTTTGGATGTAAATGGAAACATTCTGGTGTTCATTTTATGTAAATTTAAGTGCTGAGAAGGCAAAACACGACAAAACAAAATGGCGGCCAAAATGGCGGCCATTTTGATTTTTCTTTCAAAACAAAATTATGTCACATAATTTCTACATCCTTTAGCAGTACACAGAAGTCAAAATGTCAAAAACTGATACCACAATCTGAGAGTATGAATGATGACGTGACCCAGAGCATGATGACGCCACTGGGATGAACCTGTTTCTCAAATGTAGTGACTCGTGGTCTTCCACTTCTAGGCCTGTCTGTAGTCTGTCCTGTTTGCCGTAAACGTTGCACGAACCTCACTATGGTATTGCGAGAACAACCAAAGGTTCTTGTAATATGCTCTTGTAAAACGCCAAACCGGGCCATACCAACGTCTCTTTCTCGTTGAACTGCAGTCAGTCCTCGGCATAGTTGTGTTGAGATATGTTATCATGTGATGCAAACGAATGATTTTGTCTGACTTTTATAGAAGAACTACACGAGCATGTAATGAAAACATGGTTTCAACGGGTTTGCCAAAACGCATCCCACATGCGTGTGAAGCTTGCTACCCACACATATCACAAAAAGCACTATCTCCTGTCCGTTCAAGGGTATAAAACATGGGGATATGCCATCCATTTCTTGCCATCCAGACACGTTAACATGGCGATGAGAAGACTGCCATATTGACTGAGATGACAGTGGGTAAGCATGCAGCTAGCATGTGATTCAAGGTTTGGTTGCTGCCACTCGGTAGACTTAACACCTACAAACAGGCGCTGTAAGTCAAGGATCGACCAACGCTAGAGCAACTCCAGGAAGACAATACCAGCGGAAGATCGCAATCTGGTCCGTGAAGACGTGAGAGACGCGAACCGAGACGTCAATCCACCTCGGTAGATTTCAAGGTGCCTATACAGACAGCCAGATCCGACACTATCTCATCATGAGTCGTGCAAAGACAATACTTATTCAATGAAGTGCTTTTCCACAAATTCAAAGAGTGTTGGCATTTCACTACAAACCATACGAATTAACAAACTGCCTAAATTTTGTTTGTCTAATTTAATCTACCATTAGATAACCAGCCATTACCGCCCTTGTAGAAGTATGAAAGTTCTGACCTACTGTTCATGTCATTGTTCTAGAACAGGGTGTGTGGGTGTGGTGTGGTGTGTGTGGTGTGGTGCGTAATCAAATTCACTGGGTATAGTTTCGCCACTATCTAAGACACATAACTGGTACTACTGTGTGACTGACACATCACTGAACCTTTTGAGTTAAAATGTACCGTCGCATCAGCATTTATTTCACATAGAGGAACCAGCTTCGTTCAGTACCTCAGGCACCTTGTGTGATGGACCTGGACCCCATGAAACACATTTACTTTATCAAGCGACGGCTACAAGCATGTGTACCACCTGTTCTAAAGCTGCGTGAGTTGGAAGCAGCTTTGCACCCTGAATGGCGATAGTTTCCTCGGCAACGGATACGACAGACGGCAGTTGTCTGAACACACGGAGGATAAACTAGATATCTATTGTACAACGTTCCCAGGTTAAAATACGCGTTGAGGTTTCATCACATGCACGCCATATTGCCTGATCTCTCTCTGGCTCTATACTTGTAACATTTTGAGCCGACTTGGATGATATGTGTATTGTGCCATATCCATAATTAAAGCCTTGACAGAAACTGTCCGTTTCACGTTTTTAGCATTTTCTTGTAGTCAAGCTATGATGTTACAGGAAAAGAAAAACAATACGTGAACTTTTGAAAAAAGTATATATTTATAATCTCGATATAAAAAAATTAATTGGAAAAGTTGGAAAACCTATTTCAGATAGGGTCACATTTGCTATATCGGTTATACATGTTTTCAATTCATACATTTTTAGGAATGACACTCGATGATGGAAATGGTGATTCTAACTGGAGGAGCATTGTTGGTGACACTGTTGTCTCATGTTGAAGGTATGTGCATCGAACATTTGTGTTTGTTTTGTCTGAACAATCATTGATATTTGATCTTTCGTACTGTGTTACAGAATCAAGTTTTAGGATGTTCTAAATACAAGATATCGTCATGTTTCGCTTTTGATCATATAACTGTCACGAAACATTACTTTAATCGATTCCATATAATAATAATATACTGAGAGGCAAAAGAAACGCCGTAATATTGGAAGTGGCATTTGAATATCAATGGCGTATTTGAACCTATTTTTTTTTCCAAATAAACACCGGAAGACAAGTTTGAGGAAAACATGAATCTTGGTCGTATAGCTTGTTTTGCCTAATAAAATATTGTTTGAGGTTGAAGTTAGAAATGTTTTTGTTTATGGAAAGGGAAGAGTTCGCACAAACACAGGATTGAAATCGAGATGCACGTGCAACATGTATGCATTCAGGCATAAATTGGCGGCTTGAATGGCATTGTTCACTTGTTTTCTGAACACAGCAGCTATGTCGAGGTTAACGAGAGATCAACGACAACAAGCCATTGGAAGTCTCGACGCTGGTCAACGTGCTCGAGTCATTGCTAATGACTTCAATTGCAGCGTACGATCGTAAGAACGACTTAGACAGCGATAGAACTCCGTTAAGATTATAACCACGAGTGGCAAATGTAATACTTGCAAACAGGCCAAAGATCTGCTACAATCACCGGGGATTTCCCCGCCAAGTCAAAAGTGCCTTAACAGTTTGGTTTACTGAAAGCGCAAAAGGCTGGATTTGACAACTACCAAAACTGAGGGTCAGTGAGCTGTTAATCGACAACGAAATATTCAGATATGATACAGGAGCAAAACACATTTTCAAGCAAATTAACCAGTGACACAACGGGCAAGATGTCTGACTGGTTCTTATCAGCAGATGGAGCGCGTTTCACGTGTCCTTTGTTTGGACCCGGAAATAGAATAGATCAAGGGGAGGTCACTCCAAATCACGGAAGCAACAACAACCGTGTGTTGGATGTTCAATCTCTCATGGAACATTGAGTGACTACATGGAAATCACCATAGTAACAGTAAGTTGAAGCACGTGTTATACCAGAAATATATAGTCCAGTTTACCTGGTAGGTATCACTATTGTAATATGTACTTGCGTCTCAGAATAGTACAGTATAGTGTAGGATAGGATAAGTTCTATTATAGTGAAAGGCCACAGCCCAATTGAAAGTGCAAGTATAATGCGGGGGTGGGGGGTGGGAGGTTGCACATACACTTATCAATTCAGATTCAATTGGAAGGTTATTAAGCTATGACAGATGTACATCACATCCCACATAAAATATGATATTTAACCGGATTGCTGAATTACTGATGGTAATTATATGTGTGGTAGTTTAGGATATTTGGGGTAAAGTTTGAGTTCTATTTGGGGTTGGGTTTACCTAACATGGGGTATTAGTGTGTTCTCGGCTATGCTGGTATGCATAGCCACAACACACTCGGCAGGTTGGTGTAGTCCGCCTGGCATGTGCAGCACATGCACTGCCTGCCTCTAGCCCTATAAAGGGTGTAGCTTCCCAGCACTCCTGCCTTTAGCCCACTGGTTCACCAGAGGTGAGGACATGTATTTCAGTTGCTTCAGTCCTGATAATCCAGACCGAGTATACTGAACCACAAAAGAAATGTCGCACTGATAGTGATTCCTAAAGCACACACTTTAATTCACTCTAATTAACAATCAAAACAGAGGACCGAGTTCAAACTTGTCAGTTATGGTTAACACATTTTCAGGAATCACATTTAGAGTTCACACAATCAAAATCACAAAAAGATGTACCCCAAATTCAGTATCGTTGCATCGCCTGTACATGGAATGAATTAGCCGGTCAATGAAGGCCATAGGGACTTGGGTCCATACTCTGCGAAATGCCTGATCGAGTCCTGTCGCAGTTGTCGGTTGGAGGTCATTCAGTGTTTGTTTAACCTGGTCCCAAAGGTCTTCTTACTGTACTTAAATTTGTACAGAGTGCAGGCTATTGGTGAGAGTGGATGCCATGTTGTCTTAGGAAGTGCAATGTTGCTCTGACAGTGTCGGCACGACCGTTGTCTTGCTGGAAGATGTGATTTCTGTAACATCAAAATGTGGTGCAACGTGGGGTCTTCTGACTTAATCAATATAGCGAGCAGCTGTCACGTCATTTCCTCATCCTGGACCAAGATTCTGGAACACCACGGTGCCAACTTACTGGTTCAGACCGGTTGCACCCCCACACTACGATGCTTGGACCACTAGTCTCTTTCAACAATACACTCATTGGAAAACAGTTCCCCACGCCTTAACCATGTTATCGACTCTGTTATCGACTGTCCAAACACAATATTGACTTCCATGAGATAACAGCACAGTTCTCCATTGTCCATAACGCCAATTTCGATGCTGAGTTGCCCATTACAGGCTGTTTGGCTGTGATGAGCAGTGAGGACAGGACCACGATAGGGTATCTGACAGCAGAGGTTTCTTCCGCGCAAACATCGACGCACTGTATTGGCACTGATATGTCTGTTGTTAGTCCCAATAGCATGACGTGCTGTTCTGTAGCTCTGGGGAAGCAATCCTACAGATGGTGGCGCACAATCTGTTGGTCTTGACGCTGCAATGTTACTGAATTTCGCCCACTACGTGGATGGTCTTGGATGCTGTCAGTGACCTGATAACACTCCTGCAGTCGGTAGATTGTCCTAACATGAACAATAAAATTATTGGCATCCATCCATGCCGCCTGGACAACTTGCAATTGTCCCACGACTTGGTTCCTCTGATCTCTCGTAAGTCGTGGCATGCTGGTTGTGTCAAATTAAAAGGTGCGGTGGGGTAGCCTAGTGGTTAAAGCGTTGGCTCGTCACGCCAAAGACCCGGGTTCGAATCCCCACATAGGTATAATGTGTGAAGCCCATTTCTGGTGTCCCCCGCTGTGATGTTGCTGGAATATTGCTAAAAGCGGTGTAAAACCAAAACTCAGTCAGTTAGTCAGTCAAATTAAAATGATTTTAGGCAAGTTTGGGACTTGCCGTATTTGGTAGGGTTGTCACGGCTTGCACGTGCATTTTGTTTTCACAAATATCATACGGAACCTTTTACCATGCCTGCATTTTTTTCGGTGCGTTTGGTCGATATGTTTATTCATCAGAAAACACACAGATGTTGGAAATAGCTGTCAATTTGGATTGAAAAACATGTTAGGAAAACGGTACAATCATAAGATACCACCTTGCAAGAACAAATAAATATCAACAATTCAGAGTTGTCCCCACCCAGAGATTGCAGTTCACTGGGAACAGTCATTATGTTAAACCTCTGTCACATTCTACTGTGTTTCCATGGAGTTGGCATGTCATTGTGAAATTTCTCACTGTGGGATCAGAGGAATATTCTGAAAAATGTTGCAAATTTATCAAACATTTTCTCATGATGGAGATGTCACCATGTCCTTTCAGCGGATAAGGCCTTTCTATAGCTATATCTATTACATATTGCTGTGATTTCATGTGTCCCTTTAACAAAACCATTACAATCAAGACAAAAAAATTGATGCGGATCAAAGAATGCGATAGGCCTAAGGATAAGTTAAATGTCTGCACCATCGTTCACGAAACCTACGTCTGCCTGCAGATGCGAATTTGCATGAATTTACACACTTTTGCACATGTGCAAAATCATTACCAATTGATGACAACAAATAGCAGTTTAGGATTTTGCAAGTGTTATAAACACGGACAATTCTTGTAACTACAAAATTGTTTTGCTTCACGTTTTAGTCACTACTGGGCATTGAGTTGGTACACCATAAACCTGACATGAGACAGGCGACAAAGCCGTGACACAATGTAAACAAATCTGACAGCGAGCTGATTTCGTTAGGGTCGACCGAAATAGCAAAACTTGTTACATTAACGAACAATGTGGTGGATATGGTTGCATTCGCGATTAGATATTCTGAAATTTGTCACACATTGTAGGATGTTTTAAAGTTTCACAAGCACAATCTGAAGGCCTATGTACAGTACAGTATCTGTTGATAGTGTGAAATATTCAAAGAGTAATATTTTTTTATCCAAACGGAAATATTGTCAGTGTCAGCAGTTGCCTATCACGCAATATCCAAACATCAAAATTAATTCAAATGAGTGTCTGTAAAACCATGTCTTAAATATTTCAGAATATCTATAAAGAGATGGGACCTTGAATTGATTTAGCTTTACTCAAATGTGAATCGGAGACGAAAACTATGTCAGAAGAATAGTGACTTTCTGGAATATCGGACGGAGTGAAATATAAGTTTATTTCCTAACCATGAGAACATTATTTGTTTTGATTTTTTGTCACAGCATAATTTTTTTACTTGTATGGTGGGGTTTGGGGTGGGGTGGGGGTACATTGGTACATTTTAGGAATAATAACATAGTTCTGTCATTTTAATTATTATTCACTGGAAATGATAGCAAGGTATGTTTTAAGAATCTTGCCTCCTCCAGGAAACGTGGAAAGGTAATAAAATAGATAATACTCCAATCAATTATTAATAATTACTTAATTGTCTCACATATCAGATTCATGTGAAGTTAAGGCAGAACTAGGTAAACAAACACTATATACATATCATGGCTGAAGAAACACTTGGTACTAAGATAACTAGTTCGTTTTAAGTTATATTTGGTCTTTAAATAATATGTTTATTCAGAGAGTGATCACTAGTATCATCACTCATAATAAAGTTATTTCCACATCCAGAGAATTTGAAAGAAAAACAAAGGCTACGTTTTGTTCACACCCAGGCATTATTCAGTCATGGAACCAAGTAACTTACAGAATTCTAAGTTGACTGTTCATGTAACTGGAATGGATATTGAAACATAACATTCAACCCCGATTTCATGTAATACTTCTTAGAATTCATCAGCTTTTGAGGAGGTTACCAATATGTGAAGACTGAGCCAAAGTAGTGTTTATTAAGATGTTGGTTTTGGACAAATTGTTCAAGGTTTGTTGATGCTTATTTGGAAAATAGGCTTAAATTCATATTAAATTGCACACTGGTTTAATTGCAGGAGGTGAAAGCTTCAGGACATTTTCATGTATGTTTTCCTAAACTTTTGTTATGACTTTTACCAAATTTTTAAGCAACTATAATATAGTTTGATGACACTAGTAAGTATCTCAGAAAAGGAAATAGATCAGAATTAGTGTTATTTCCCTAAGGGATATGGTCTCAGATCTAATAAAACAAAGATTATCATTGTCTAAGAAGCAATAATGTCAATATGTAATTTCATTGACAAATAGCTTTAAACTTTGAATATATTCTTTGCCTCTTATTTACAATAGTAGTTAGCAGTTAAATATCTCTGAAGAAAAAGTAGTATATTTGTATGTTGTGTAACATTCTGTTTCAATGCTAGTTAATTGTACGGATAACTGTGGATCCTCTGTTCAAAGATTTTGAATCACACGTTTCCTATTTATGGAAGATGTGTCAGTGTACAGGTGCAGACTGTATCTTGTATTCTTTGTGTTTATGGTGGTGTGACATACCTGTAGATAAATGCTGGCAGTTCATGAAGTCCATTATAGTGGAGGTTTGTAGATTAGGATTCCATAACAAAGTACACATAGAAATATAAATTGGAAAGGATTATTATTTAAAAAAAGGATTTCCTTATATTCAGTGTCATTTTAGGATGGTGTACAGATTTTGAAGAGAGAAATTTTACTGAGAATAGCTGCAGATTAGCTGCTGAATATTTGCTTCGGGGTATGTCCAGATACATCCATGGAAACATACTGTGTTAACAGGTCCAGTAACGTTTTCCAGATAATATATATACAGACAAACAAGGTGGACGAAGTAGTAGACCGGGATACTGCTTTCCTGCGTTGTCCCTTGAAAGGCAGAAACCCAAGTTTTCACAAACTTAAAGCTGAACAACGGATAAATAAATAAAGGTGGCATGCGCAGTTTTGACAATTTTTTTTAGATACCGGAACGATCTGTAACTTGAACATGTGGTTGTGTTCACGGTTTTTATAGTATTACGATGGGAATTTTTGAGAAAAAAACAACAAACATAATTCAGTTACCTTTCCCCTGCTAATATGTTAGACGAACGTGAATTGCCGGATAGATTATTTGGTAGTAGATAGGCTTCCCAGTCTCAGCAGCTGGCTGAGACGATTTTTCATCGGGCATGTAGATCTAACTACCTTTTCACTCGCCAATTATACAACCTGTCAACTAAAATATATTGAAAATAAAATACGTATAACTTTCCTTTTAAAATATCATTAACAAACGACGGATACCAAAGTACAAGAAGCATAATTCATCAACAACATTCGCAATCACGTACGTTTCGCCGGCCGTGACGCCATTGTGATTAGTCCGTGGTTGTCCCCTAACGTCAAAACGCAGTGGGCGGGGCTTATCGGCCGGGACTGGATCGGTCTATTGACTGCATTGTCACAGAGTGCTAGAATGCTAAAAGTTGTCATTGTCTACCCATGGCGCTTACATTGCGCATACGGTGTGCCCAAAATGTTTGTATTGTGTGCGGTAGGCACATGGAGGAAACTGACGTAACTGGCAGGGTCTTCATACTGATGATAGTGACCATACTGCAACCTCCTGTTGATGACCAGTCACTGCCGTACCCAGAGCCTCCTGCGCCTTGACACCCTCCTTCAATTCCTTCCCTGAATGAGGTGCACAGCGTTTGCCTCCTCCTGGAACTGCTGGACATATCTATAGGTAACGGGTGGCTTGCTGACATACACGTGTCATAGTGAAATGAGGATAAGAATGATGAGAATGAATTTATACCAGGTTTATGGGGGAAAAGATGAGAATGTATATATGTACCATTTTTATGGGGTTGGTGCAAACACCATTGTTTTGTATTGCTCTGGCGTGGATTAACAACATGACACGATAATGAGCTCCTCTCAACTGTATTCAACTTCGGCGGCATAACCACATGGCGAGATACACACACACTGCGCATGCGTGGTTCCAAAAACTTATACAGGCAAATTCTTACGAACTGTTATCAAATGTAAGAGTTTAACCGAAACGAATATCTTACATCCCCTCTTCTTTATAAGCTCAGCCACTAACCAAAGAACAAATTATAGAAGTCCATTCTGTTATGGCTCAAAGCAGCTGACTGTTAAACATTGTCTTAACTACAAATAAAAAGTCACTTCAATGAAACAAAGTTCATGCAGGTATACTGCCACAGTTTTGTTTTTAAAGTCATTCAAATCTTGATGGCTTAAAAGATTGCCCGTCCTCTGGATGAATAGGCAATTGGTTGTCGAAGGTCCACTGGGACCATAGGCTGAACTCCTGACTGTGGTGTACTGTCCACATGTGTTGACTCGGTTGGACTATCGTTGCTTTTAGCAGCCAGGATGATCTCATGGTACACTGGAGAAAATCTCATTGGTGGAATGCAAGTCTCGTTGAGTTGAGTTGAGTTGAGCTTTACGTCACATCGGCATTTTTCCAGCCATATAGTGACGAGAACAAGTTTGCATTAGTAAATATTGTAAGTACATACTCGGAATGAGTTTTGTTTCAAAAGACATTTATTGATTACATTGTCATTCAAAAGCAGAAAAAGTCATAGCATCAAATTTAAAGGCAGGCGGTTTGTTACATTTCATAGTTACAATTTATGGTTGTTACATTTCACAGTTACAATTTATGATACAGATCAACTTCCCTCAGGTAGTTCAGTATCAGATGGGCGCTCACGCGTGAGAACAGATCTTTTAGGTTTGTTGCATCATAATGTGAGTCCCTTGCAGGCGATAAGTCCACGCATTCAAGCAGAATATGCTTGACGGTGATCACCTCATCGCAAGAGACACACATGGGGGGTCCATCCCCATCCGTTTTCAGCAGATAGTCATGTGTAAATCGACTGTGGCCAATACGACATCGTCGTAAAATTACCTCATCGCGTCTTGACTGACAACCCAAGTAGGTATAACCGATTGTTGGCTTCAATTCATGGAGTTTGTTTCTTCCTACTTGAGTGTCCCACCTTTTTTGCATCAGGTCCCGAGTATAGCTTTTGATAGTGGGTTTGAAGTCACTGTATGGGATTAGCAGTGGAGATAGGGGCTTTTCGAGAGCTGCTTTTGCTGCAGCATCGGCCTTAGTGTTACCTGCTATGCCGACGTGACCCGGCAACCAGCAGAGGATGATGTCATATTGGCCAGTAGAAGGTCGTTGTACAGTTCTAATATGTCCAGGATGATTGGGTGACTTGAAGTCACATTTAGAAGTGCTTGAAGGCAGGATAATGAATCTGTAAATACGATGAAGTTTTGGACTGATTTTGCTGTTGAATGTAGGTCAAAGCTGAGAAGATAGCTTTGGCTTCAGCGGTGAAAATGGAACTGTTGTCGGGGATCCTAGAGGAGACAGTCTTGGCTCCAATGACTGTAGCGCTGGCAACTTGGCCATCGTCCTTGGATCCGTCTGTGAAAATGGATCTGTGAGTGTTATACTTAGAACGTAACTGGTTGTATTCCTGTTGGAACACCAAGGGATTAGTTTCAGACTTTTGAGTTTGGTGAGGGTGAGATCGACCTGTGGTTTCACCATTTGCCATGGTGGTGAGGATAGAAGTCGGTATGGTGCAATGATGTCGAGATCAATTTTAGCTGCAGTTATGTGTGGTTTGATCCTGATTCCAAGTGGTGGAACCAGGCTTGGCAGTTTAGGAAATAAGTTTTCATAGAGCGGGTTGAAAACACAATTGTATGCTGGATTGGACTCATTTGAACGTAATTTAGTGATATACTGCAGTGAGAGTTTAATGCGGCGTTGTTCAAGGGAAGGTTCATTGGCCTCTGCATATAGACTGTCTACCGGAGAGGTCCTAAAAGCTCCCAGGCAGAGCCTCAGTCCTTGGTGGTGGATAGAGTCTAATTTTTTCTAAATTGCTTTTGCAGGCTCCACCGTAGACAATGGAGCCATAATCTAGTTTACTGCGAACTAAAGATCTGTACAAGTGAAGGAGGGTGGTCTGATCCCTCCCACTCTGTATTTGAAACTACTTTTAGCAAGTCTAGAGCCTTCAAGCACTTTGGTTTCAAATATTTTATGTGTGGTAAGAATGTCAGGTGGCGGTCGAATATGAGTCCAAGGAATTTGGCCTCTTCTACTACCTTGATGGGAGTACCATCTAAAGTTAGGTCTGGATCCTTGTGTGGTTTGTATTTACGACAAAAGTGAATACAATTTGTTTTGGATTTTGAAAACTTAAAACCATTTTCATTGGCCCATTTTGGATTTTGTTAAGGCAGAGTTGTAGCTGCCTTTCTATTGCATGCATGTTCTTACCACGACATGAGATATTGAAGTCATCCACGAAAAGGGACCCATCAATGCAACTGTTCAGGACGTTAGTGAGGCTGTTAATTTTGATGCTAAAAAGTGTGACAGACAGGATGCTGCCTTGGGGGACGCCCTGATCTTGGTGGAAATAGTCAGACAGTGTGGAACCCACCCGAACTTGAAATTGTCTGTTATTTAAAAACCGAGATATGAATTGAGGTAGTCTACCCCTCAATCCAAACTCGTGTAAATCTTTTAGGATACCATGTTTCCATGTTGTATCATATGCTTTTCTAAGTCGAAAAAGATAGATACTGCATGTTGTTTGTTGACAATGGAGTTTTGATGAATGATTCCAGACGCACCAGATGGTCAATGGTACTTCGGTTTTCGGAAACCACATTGGAGGTCACTGAGAGGAGGTTATTGGTCTCCAGGTACCAGATTAATCGATTGTTGACCATGCGCTCCATGGTTTTGCAAACGCAGCTAGTTAGTGATATAGGACGGTAGTTTGAGGGATCAGTATGATCGCGACCGGGTTTTAATATAGGGATGATAATGGCATTGTGCCATGAAGGGGAAAGTGTCCGGATGTCCAGATGTCATCAAATATATTTAGGAGTGTTTCCAGGCCTGTGTCAGGGAGGTGTTTCAGAAGCTGATAATGGATTTCATCAGCTCCTGCCGCAGTATCGTGAGCTTGTCCTAGGGCAGTACGTAATTCATGGAGGGAAAACGTTTCGTTGTAATCCTCCCCATTATCAGAGTTAAAATTGACTGGTTTCTTTTCTTGTTGGGTTTGATATTTCTGGAACTGAGGGTTATAATTTGATGAGGAGGAGTGGTTTACCAAAGTTTCGCCAAGTTTGTTTGCAATTTCAGATTTATTTGTTAGAAGGGAGTCACCATCTTTCAGGTGGTGAACTCCTGATTTTGACCCTTTGCCCTTGATCTTTTGAATCATGTTCCACACCTTGGACATGGGTGTGCGGGAGTTGATTTTGGACACATATTTCCTCCATGACCGGCGTTTAGTTTGTTTGAAGGTACGTTTTGCCCTGGCATTTGTCATTTTAACAGCATTCAGGTTATGCACTGTAGGATGTTGTCGGAAATATTTTCCGCCTTCTTCCTATTTTTCCTAGCTTGTTTGCAGTTTGTATCAAACCATGGTTTGCGTATGTGCAGGGTTTGCAGAGGACTTAGGAATACTTTTGTCTCCGATGGCATTTAGGACGTCTGAAAATAGTTCCATGGGGTCAGGAACATTCCTGAAGTTGTCCGGCTTAAGTTTTTTTCTGAACATAGGTTTTGGAATAAGGGCCAGTTGGCCTTAGTAAAATTCCATCTTGTTGATGGTGGTTCATCCGTGGGGTTGATAGGAGTAAGAATTGTTGGGAAGTGGTCGCTTCCACAAAGGTCGTCATGGACCGACCATTCAAACTCATTTAAAAGATTAGAATCTGTAAGTGATAGATCGAGAGCAGAGTATGATCCGGTGGCAGGATGGAGGTAGGTGTTTGATCCATCGTTGAAGATGCATACATCATTATTGGAGAGAAACTCTTCAAGGATCTTTCCCTTACTATTTGTATCATTACTCCCCATAGGGGTTATGGCCGTTGAAGTCGCCCATGATTATGCAGGGCTTTGGGAGTTGATCGTATAAGTTCTGAAGATCTGATAGGCGGACAGTTGAGGTGGGAGGAGATAGAGGGAACATAGTGTAAACCCTATGTTCAGAGTTATGCGGACAGCAACAGTTTGTAGGTTGGTGTTAAGTGGAACAGGGCTATGGAGGATGCCCTGCCTCACCAGGATAGAAGTGCCTCCTGTAGCTTTTACACCGGGAGGAGAAAAGGCGAGTGATAGGAACTGTACCGACGGATGTCAAATTTATCGGTCCTTTTAGGTAGGTTTTTGGAGACAAAACGCAGATGGTTTGAAGTCTTGAATCAATAACTGTAATTCATTATAATTATTCTTAAGTCCTCTGCAATTCCATTGGATAATGTTTTGTGGATTCATGGTGCTTCCACTGGTGACATGTCACGTGAACGTGAGAAAGCGTTTGATGAACTCCTATTGGTGTCTGGTGGAGATGGAGTTACCTCCATATCCAGAGGGCCAAAGGAGTTATGGACCTCGATGGGGACCTCTGAGGAGAGGTGGCCTTTGGTTTTGTGTTTGGCGGTTGTTCGAGTTGCTTTAGTCTCTCTAGCCTCTTTTTTCCCTTTTCTGCCGCAGTTTCTGTCTCTGGTTTTGGCATTTGTTCTGGCGTTTGTGATTCCAGAAGTTTTGACTTTGGCGTTGGAGATGGAGTGGCTGGGAGATAGGCTGAGTTGTGCTGAGTTCAGTTGGCTGAGAAGACGAGACCCATGTCAGGTCAGTCTGACATGAGATGGTTGCAGTAGTGATAGTAGGACGGAGACCGCAGCAGAGTAGGTGATGGTTGAAGGCGCTGCAGTTAGACTTGCAACCCTCTTCTTTGCTTCGTGAAAGGAGATATTTCTTTGTGTTTAATCTTCAGTATCTCGGATTCGTGTTTCCATACTGGGCAGAACTTGGAAGAGGCCATATAGTTACCACCGCAGTTTGTGCACTTCACTTCCTTAGTACAGTCGTTGCCCTCATGCTTGTCACCACAGCGGTAACAGACAGCAGAGGAACGACAGGACTTGGATCCATGTCCAAACTTTGGCAGTTGTAGCACCGGAGTGGATTGGGGACATACACCTCCACACCAATGCTACAATAACCAGCTCTAATCGAGTCAGGGAATGTTTGCTCGCGCGAACGTGAAGAGATAGGTGTTCGTTGGTTGAACAACACCATCCTTTTGAAGGTAAATCGTTTGACGGCTGTGACGGATTGCTGAGAGAGTTCCTTGACAATTTGTTCTTCAGTCATGTCAGACAGGCATCGAGCTCTGTCCCGTACAATGCCTCTACACGAATTAAGGGTTTTGTGTGCTGAGACAGCGACCTTGATATTTACAAATTCTTGTATTTTGAGAAGATTTAAAGATTGGTGTTTCCGGGTACATTCTATCAGGAGAGAGCCAGATCGGAGCTTTGTGACATTGGCAACCTCTCCGCAGATACCAACGATACCTTTGGAGATTGCAAAGGGTTCAATTGCAAAGGTTGCTTGTCACAAGCCCTCAATAATCAGGAAGCGTGGCCAGTAGTCAGGTCGGGGGCGACTCCGTCGTCAGACGAGGAATTGTCGGTATCCATGTGTCGCCGTTTTGAACCGGGGGTATTGGGAAGCCATGTCGTGGGTAATGT